>NC_060130.1:767501638-767621638 GCF_021461395.2 Schistocerca americana
TCTTAAAACTCTGAAAGTTCTTCACCTTTTGCTTTGAAATTTTGACACAATGTTGCATTCGAATATACGTGTGTTTTTGTATACCTACTGGAGCGCCTTCTTATATAAATACATATTTAATATATAAAGAGGAAGCGTTGTTGCCAAAAATCTCGAAAAGTTCTTGACCGATTCACTTCAGATTTTTACACATTGCTCTAATAGACGTTTGGATGGTCAAGGACTATACTTTAAATATATGTGATACACATATGTGTATATAATATACAATAGGGAAAGGTTGTTAACAAAAATCTTGATAAGATCTTGACCAGTTTACTTCAAATTTTTACAGGACATTCTAATGAACATTCATATGGACATAGACTATATAATTTTTTAAACAACAGTGTACCGCTTTTCTGTCATAATCGACTGCCACAAAGAAAACACTGTGCTTTGCTTTGCCATGAATATGTGCGGTTTTGTTTCCTTTCTCGCAATGAGTTTTAACTACGATAGTAAGGCATTTAAAACATTAGAAAAATTGTTTCTCCCATACATATTATTTCTCATCATATATATTTTTAAACGAAACTTGTACAGATAACAATGTGCTGTTTTGTTTTCATCCTGGCAGTCGGTTTTCACAGAAAACAGAAAAGCCGTAATTGCGCCTTATGAACTTATGATTAGAATACTACTACACTAACAAGGGTCGAGATAAGAGAGAGGGGGAGGAGTAGATGGACAGAGAAAGGGCAGAGGAAGAAATGGACGTAGAGAAGGTGAAGGATGAGATGGACAGAGAGAAGGGAAAGAGGTGATGGAAAAAGAGGGAGGAAGAGGAGATGGAGAGAGAGGGAGGAGGAACAGATAGACAGAGAGAGGAGGAAGGATGAGGAGATGGAGAAAGAGGGATACAGGAGGAGATGAAGGGGGAGAAGCAGATTAGGACATACATCCAGTCCCATACATATATAGGTCTTTGATTCCTATATTTTTGCTGCATGTTTCGTGCTCAACGCCGAAATGTCTCTTTACCAAAATCTGTGGCTCATTTTTGTGGATAGTCCTCTGAGCATTCGGGAAGCACCACATCAAGAAGATAAAAATACCAAATTCTACCCACTATTACACGACATTTCTTATCCAGAACTTCCGGAAAATAGGAAGGAAGACTGGGGTTTAACACCCGTTGACTAGCTCGTTGGAGATGGGAGTACAAGTTTGGCTTGGAGAAGGATGCGAAGGGAAATCGGCGGTGTTCTTTCCAATGGAACCATCCCAGCATTTGCTGGGGTTTAACATCCGTTGACCAGCTCGTTGGAGATGGGAGTACAAGTTTGGCTTGGAGAAGGATGCGAAGGGAAATTGGCCGTGTTCTTTTCAATGGAACCATCCCAGCATTTGCCTTAATCTATTTATAGAAACCACAGGAAACCTAAATCGGAACATCCGGACGGTAATTCCAACCGCTGCCCTTCCGAATACAAGTCCAGTGTGTTACCATTACACTACCCCCCCGTTTCCGAAAATAAAGATCCAGTGTAAGTGTGCAACATTTTTAAACAGAGAAGTTTCGGAGATTTGAAAATTTTTGTTTCTAAAATTTCATTTTTTCTAATGTCAATATCTGTACTATTTAATCCACGCTGCATTTATAATCCATTACTCGAAGCAAAAGGATGAATCTTGATATTTTTATTATTCTGATTTCCTTCACTCTTTCAAAGGAATGTAGAAAAGCTGCTAGGAAAACATGTCCTGCTTATAACGGCTTAATGATAGCGCTCTTATGTTTCTCAGCTTTATTGATTCAGTATTCGTGAGAAATAATAGCTTATGTGTTATACAGAATTATCTCATGCTAAAATCAAAATATATAACACTGATCATCTTTTGGATATTGTAGCTCTTCTTATTTTCCATGCTTGCTAAGAAAATCAGGAGAAAGAAAATGAACAAAAAGCATACTGCAGTTAACACATAACGTGCTGAAACATGTTTAAGTAACAACAAAACTATGCAACGGTGTCTCACAAGGCGGAATAGAGGAGGAGGAAGAGAAGGAGGAGGAGATTAGTGTTAAACGACCCGTCAACAGCGAGATCATTAGAGACAGAGCACGCTCTCGAATTAGGGAAGAATGGGGAAGGCAATCGGCTGTGCTCTTTGAAGGAACCATCCGGGCATTTCGCTGAAGCGAATTACGCAAATCCCGGAAAACCTAAATCAGGATGGTCGGACGCGGATTTCAACCATCGTCCTTCCGAAATGCGAGTCCACTGTGCTAACCACAGCGCTACTCGCACAGTCATACGGCGTAATTGTTCTCCAATATAACACTGTAACCAACGAGCGCATCCATTCGCGTCACAACAATAGTATAGCTTGTTCATGCTGACTAGTATCGTAGAGAATGTCTGTTGACTCCGTGCCGGTTTAGAACATGAAAAAAGAAGATTGAACTGGCTCTCAGCACTATGGGACTTAACTTCTGAGGTCATCAGTCCCCTAGAACTTAGAAATACTTAAACCTAACTAACCTAAGGACATCACACACATCCATGCCCGAGGCAGGAGTCGAACCTGCGACCGTAGTGGTCGCGCGTTTCCAGACTGTAGCGCCTAGAAACGCTCGGCCACCCCGGCCAGCGAAAAAAGAAGACTCTATACCGGTTTCTTGGGAAGAAGAGGCCAACCGTTTCCATGCCATCGGTACGAAGGAGAGCACAAGAAAAGAATATCTAGCGTTTAGCCTGCACAACAAGAAAAGCAATTGTGCAAGCTACTTACTGGGAGTTGAGGTAGGAGGCGCACTCGTACCTGCGCTACAGCTCTGGCCATTTGCCAGGAGTGCTGTTTTTCCTCCTGGACACGGAAAGATATGGAGCGCCTCGCTTCGAAGGTGGGGCTCAAGTACTGCTCCGATGGAATAATTTGACTACGAGTTTCCCGTCCTCATTTATAAATAACATAGCTTGTTGCGGGGTGTGTCACCTCTGTTATACTAGCGCCCACAGCGACAAACACATTGATTAAAGAAATTGGATGTCCATTCTGCAGGAAAAGAATTAAAATTCCGCACTTAACCCATCTTCAGTGAATGCCCGGATGGCACCTTCGAAACGTCTACGGCCATAACTTGTCCTGGTCTCACGCCACTGTCGATGGGCTGTTGAACGCAATATACTTTGATGAGCCACAACATTATGACTACTACCAGCACGACATTGAATGCCGCCTGGTGCCGATGGGGAACGTGTATAAACGGAGCAGCAACAAATGACGGACCATCCTAGCGACGATATGGGCCGCAAAAGGGGAAATTCACTGGCATAAGCAACTCTGACAAAGTTCAGATTGTAATGGCAAGTGCCTGGGAACGGTGAACTTAGTCAACTCTTCGCGCGCTACCTTCGTGAGCCTCTGTGAAAAGTGGTACAGTGGCTGAAGCACGATGAAATAATGAGAGGCGGCAGGGTGGGCGTCCACACCACATACAACAAGTGGAGGTCGGAGGCTTGTCCGCTTTGTAAAGCAGGGCAGGGAGCGATCTGTAGCAGATCTGATGACAGAGTACATTACTGGAGCAAGTACAAGTGTTTTGGAGCACACTGTTCAGTGCTCATTGTTCAAAATGGGGCTCCTATGTTGACCCAAATACATGGTCACTTACGGTTGCAGTGGGCATGGGATCGTAGAGACTGGCCGCGGATCAAGAGAACTATAATGCAAAACTAGAGGTGAAATGACGTCAAAATAAGAATAACATGATATAAGAACCACAACGAACCTACCGCATTTTAGCAGTTTGCTTGAATAACGCAGTCGAGGCATGAATATAACGTAGTCCAAACCTCACTTATCAGTTGGTGTGCCCAGTGGTGTTATGCAACCTTAGAGCTGAAAAAAAATATTTACAATCGCGCTCTCTCATAGTGAAATATTGTAAAAATATTATTCGAAAACGGGTTTATCAAAATAAAATTCGATCGTATTGTTATCCACATTCAACAGGTACTTTCCTCTGGACACATAATTTTACGAAACTATAAAGAAGAAAATTCTTTCCTTTCATGTCCATTGTTGAACTGTAGATGCCGTCTGATGTTTGATGAAGCCCGATGGTATATTTTTATGGAAGTGCACATGTCGTACGCTAAGAGAAGGATTACGGAAGTGCAGCCCAATACCGATCTCTTATACGGATTTCAACTCTACTTTGAAGAAAGCTGCTTGTCACGGCTGGTCCGCAGCTCGTGGTCGTGCGGTAGCGTTCTCGCTTCCCACGCCCGGGTTCTCGGGTTGGATTCCCGGCGGGTCAGGGATTTTCTCTGCCTCGTGATGACTGGGTGTTGTGTGATGTCCTTAGGTTAGTTAGGTTTAAGTAGTTCTAAGTTCTAGGAGACTGATGACCGTAGATGTTAAGTCCCATAGTACTCAGAGCCATTTTTTGTCACGGCTGGAATTGTGAATGGCACGCATCCCAGCACTATTCAGGGCGGCCATCTGACGCCCATACAGACGAACGTCTCTTCTCGGCTATGGTTCATCTCGGTAAAGCTTTGTAGACGTCATCTGACCTCTCTCAACGGTATGAGGCTTGGACGTAGGTGTTACCCCTCCCACCTATACCGACTGAAAATCATTACACTGTGATCAGGACACAACGGCGGTGGCGCGTCTGAACCACGTCATATTGGCGTATACCAAACACTAGGCCGCACAAGCGGTCTTGAACAAGAAACTGATTGCGAGGGGGCTACCTGCCTTCTGCATGTGTAGCTAGCTGTTTTATTTCACCGGTTCGGTGGTCAGAAACAGTCTGAAAAGCTTGTAAGCTTGTTGCAAAGTAGGTTGTGCTGAGGAATAATTGTTAAAAAAAATTTCGATACGTTGCGCCGTTTCCGAGTTAATTAGCATTGAAGGTAGCCAATCAGGCTGTTGCGCGAACAAATTCAAGCGGCCCGCCGTAAACAATTAGTGTCATTTGTTCTTATAGCGTAGATGATAGCGCACGAGATTGCTCAGACTTTGGCTCGGGTTCGATCCTTACTACCGTCCCACGTTCAATTTTTGTATCGAAATCTTGCTCGGTTTTAGGTAACCAAACAAAGCACACATTTGGCGACACCGTCTTTTGCGGGCCGCTTGAATTTGCGGTCGCAACGGCCTGATTGGCTAACTTCAGTGCTAATTAACTCGGAAACGGGGCAACGTATCGAAGTTTTTTCTTACCAATTATTTCTCAGCACGGTCTACTCTGCAACACCCTTACAAGCTTTCCAGATAGTTTTTGACCACTTTGTATAAGTATTATTTGCTCGGGAACTATTTAAAAGAAGCTGGTATCCAGTTTCGCCATGCAAGTTACGTGGATCTTGTTCTTCCATGGAACCAGCCTGGTTCGACAACTGGGACGTCTGTTTGTGTTTTTACTTTGCGTTAAGAACTTACATTTGTAAATGACACCGATGTCCAGCTTTTAATTATAAGTTGCTGTTTATGTCATTCTCCTATGGAACCGACCCGATTCAAAACCTGGATCGTAATTTTTGTTTTTAATTTATATTACGAACTTATTTTGTACTTCACACTGTTATCATTGTTTTGTTATGAAAATTGCAGCCCGCGGTGTAGGGCGGCTTGTCACGGTCCGTGCGCCCCCCCCCCCCCCTCCCCCGCCCCTGTCGGAGGTTCGAGTCCTCCCTCCTCCCTCGAGCATGGGTGGTGTGTGTTGTCCTTAGCGTAAGTTAAGTTAGATTAAGTGGTGCGTAAGCTTAGGGACCGATGACCTCAGCAGTTTGGTCCCATAAGACCTTACGACAAATTTCCAAATGAAAATTGCACTAATGTTGATTTGGCACTTCGTAGCTACTGCTGGCTGTATGGTATTCGTCTTTTAGTGTGTTTGTTTTACATTAAGAACTTACATTTGTACGCCGAACTGTTTTCATTATTCTGCTGTGGAAATTGCTATTATTTTAACATGGCCTTTTGTAACTACTGTTGGCTGTATGGTCTTTGCTGCCCAAAGCTAAAAATAAATAAATACAAAATTAGTTTGTCGTATCAATAGGGGCCTACTAAACACGCGGGGAAATACGGTACTCTGTAGCAAAAAATCCTTTTTTCACAATTACTTCGCTTAAAACCATGTGTGGCATTATTCGATGTTTCAGTGCTCACATTTTTTTTTCCAATTATTTTCATCCACTGCATAGAAGTATAATATGTAAATCACTTACGTTACTAAGAAAGGAACACCAGGTATAAGCGATCCACGTATGAAAATAATCCTGAATATAAGACTTATTTGCTCCCAAATCGAAGTAGGCTAGGAAAACCATATAAAAAGATTTCAACTAGTTGCCTTTCGCTATAATTTATGGGTTAAGAAGAAAATTGAGATCACCATCTGTAGAGGGAGAATGGTGGCGCAGTGCTAGAGACATTGGACTCGTATTCGTACTCAAACCCACGACCGACCATCTCGATTTTGATTTTCCCTGGCTTTCCGCAAATTATTCCAGACGAATCCCAACATGGCCACTTCAGCAACGCCCTGCCCAATTTTCTCCCTATCCTTCTTAAACCAATTGTCGTTACATATCAAATAATCTTGATCTACATCTATACTCGGTGCGTCATCTTGTGGTGTGTGGCGGAGGGTGCTTTGCATAACATTGTCGCCCGCCCGCCCCCTTCTCCTGTTCCATGGATGTCGCCATGGATTTTCGACTGAAGAAGAGGTCCACCAGCTGAAAAGGTTGGGAAGCCCTGCCTTACATGAAACCACTCTGTAATATACAACTTTTTGGTAAGTTAAATTTAAGATTAAAAATAGGCATACAGTTAAAGTAGTTACTAGATATGTTTCAGAATAAGGAAAGGAATCTTCGTTTAATTGGGTCTCTGATTAGTATTTGATCTGATTTGGTTTCCAAATATTCGTTTCCAGTAAGGAAGGAGATTTGCCTCGGGTCGGTCTTTGGTTAATATAAAAAAGTCGTGTGATAACTGAAATGATATTTTAAAATCGTTCTTTAGTTTAAAATAGTAACTGCAATCGTTAAGAGATATACAGAGCGATCTAGTTAAGTAGAGACTTTACCTGAATTCATATTCGAAAGCGAGGCCGTGTTAAGGCAAACCTAAATACATTTGCATATTGTTTCACGCGACCGAACCGCCAAACACCTGCGGCCGGTGCCGCCGACTATTGCTCTCTACAGGACAATCGCAGAATCTGTCGCGTTCTTGTGGGCTTAGGTGTACACCTGCATCTTTATCGCTGAACGGCAAGATAGAAGAAATTTGCTCGTCATGATGTTGCGGACGACAGTACGTTCCTTCAACTGCGCAATCGTCCACAATTACATGACGCAACATGCGTCACTGTTAAATGTTCTGTCGACGTGCAGATCTTTAGGCGCAAAAATCTTGTTTAAATGCAAAAGCCGACATTACCACTTTACACATTTTTCAGAACCCATAAGAATAGGGTCTTAAGAAAACGCAATACTACTACGAGGGTAATCCCAAAAGTAAGGTCTCCTATTTTTTTATAAGTACATACAGGGTGTTACAAAAAGGTACGGCCAAACTTCCAGGAAACATTCCTCACACACAAAGAAAGAAAATATGTTACGTGGACATGTGTCCGGAATCGCTTACTTTCCATGTTAGAGCTCATTTTATTACTTCTCTTCAAATCACATTAATCATGGAATGGAAACACACAGCAACAGAACGTACCAGCGTGACTTCAAACACTTTGTTACAGGAAATGTTCAAAATGTCCTCCGCTAGCGAGGATACATGCAGCCACCCTCCGTCGCATTTCAAATGCCCCCATAAATGAAAGTCAAGAGGGTTGAGGTCAGGACAGCGTGGAGGCCATGGAATTGGTCCGCCTCTACCAATCCATCGGTCACCGAGTCTGTTGTTGAGAAGCGTACGAACACTTCGACTGAAATGTGCAGGAGCTCCATCGTGCATGAACCACATGTTGAGTCGTACTTGTAAAGGCACATGTTCTAGCAGCACAGGTAGAGTATCCCGTATGAAATCATGATAACGTGCTCCATTGAGCGTAGGTGGAAGAACATGGGGCCCAATCAAGACATCACCAACAATGCCTGCCCAAACGTTCACAGAAAATCTGTGTTGATGACGTGATTGCACAATTGCGTGCGCATTCTCGTCAGCCCACACATGTTGATTGCGAAAATTTACAATTTGATAATTTGATCACGTTGGAGTACATACTGACGAAACTAAAATGAGCTCTAACATGGAAATTAAGCGTTTCCGGTCACATGTCCACATAACATCTTTTTTTTATTTGTGTGTGAGGAATGTTTCCTGAAAGTTTGGCCGTACCTTTTTGTAACATCCTGCAGACCTGTTTATTTCTACAATGGTTTACATCAGTTTACAGCTTGAACATTTTGCTGTTTTTCTACATAATCACCATTTCCGTCGATGTATTTTTGTAGATGCTGTGGCAGTTTTTGTATGCTCATGTCATACCAGCTCGCTGCCATGCTGTTCAGAAAGTTAGGAACCACTTCTTTCACCTCGTCGTCGGAACTGAATCGCTTTACGGCCAAATGTTCTTTTAACTGGGCGCCAAGTCAGGACTATAGGGTGGGTGGGTGATTATGTTCCACTGAAACTGTTGCAGGAGAGCAACAGTTTGCCGAGCGACGTGTGGGCGAGCGTTGTCATGGGGAATGTGTCCGCCCTTGCTCACCATTCCTCTTCACCGGTTCTGAATTGCCCGTTTGAGATTTTCAGAGTCTCACAGTACCTGTCTGCGTTAATTGTGGTCCCAGCGATTCAGCTCCGACGACGAGGTGAAACCAGAGGTTTATAACTTTCTGAACAGCATGACGGCGAGCTGGTATGACATGGGCATGCAAAAACTGCCACAGCGTCTACAAAAATGCATCGACGGAAATGGTGATTATGTCGAAAAATAGCTAAATGTTTAAGCTGTAAACTGATGTAAACCATTGTAGAAATAAACAGGTCTATGTACTTATAAAAAAATAGGAGACCTTACTTTTGGGATTACCTTCGTATTTATTTATGGAAAACTGGTGTTGACTTTCAAGAAACGAGCTTTTTGTTAAACTAATCGGGGACCGTAATAACTAAAAGCACAATTTTGTCTCATTGCAGCAGATAGTAAGACCGTGTTTATATAGTGAGTGGTTCACTTGCCCCTACCAGTGTCGTTTTATGCAACTCGCAATGTGATATCTGGCTTTCAAAAACCACGCCCGAGATTTTCATATTCTCTCGCTCGCTACGCAGAAACTATTAGTCCTACAGAAAAAGTGAACAGGACCTGTTGGTAGGAAAATTCATGTACCTAAATTTTGTGCTGGGATGCGTTTTCACTAAAGGCCGTAATTTTCGAGTTATTCATGAAAAACGTACAAAAGTGACCTTGAAACGCACCCCCGCTTCCACATTCAGCCCCCACTGGCCAGGATTTCTAGTATGTCGTTCACGGCACTCCCTCCTACCACTGTATAAAAATTTGCGATTGCACGAATTATTTCCCACATCTTTGGTTTTCACTGACTGGCCTTAGTCGAGCACTTACAGATTCTAAGATTGTTGATTGCATAAATCTTACCTGACAATTTTGTGGATTTTGCATAAATTTTACCTAACAGTTTTGTGGATTTTAACAGCATAGAATAAACAATTACATTGTTGTATTCGTCAGGCCTTCTGACTACGAAACTACTATGCTTGTAAGGATTAAGTTTGGATCGAATTGGCCGCCTGATTAATTTTATGATAACGTTTACAAAGACGTTTTTCTTTCATTGCCCTCACGGGTACATTTAAATTAATAATATAAACGAAATAGCCGACTATACTGGTGGCGCAATAGCTCAATCAGGAGAGACCAATGAAAGGTCGAATATCGGGAATAGCTCGAATAGTCGGGAATTTTTGTACAATTGTAGGGGGAGTGCCACGAACAACATACTAGAAATCCTGACTGGTAAGGGATGAGTGTCGGGGTGGAGGTAGGATTGAAGGTCACTTTTGCGCGCTTTTCTTAAATAACTCGAAACCCGTGGCCGCCAGCGAAAATGTATCCCGGTTTAAAATTTATCTACATTAAATTTCCTGCAAAAGTATGCTATTTATTTTTCTGTAGGACTAATAGTTTGCGCGTAGCGAGCGAGAGAATGTGTAAACCTCAGCTGTGGCTTTTGAAGGCCAAATACGAGCATTGCGGGTAGCATAGAACAACATCGGTAGGGGCAGCTGAATCTTTCTGTATAATTTAATTTAACTGAATTTCATGGGTTTGAAGATGTTGTGTTTGATATGTCCATAAATCATTTCCTGTGCCTCCCTTCTCAAATTTAGGTGGTGCTCCGTTCTAATGCCTTTTACTGTCGATGAGTCGTTAAATTCCAACCTTCGTCTTTTGTATTTGAGAAACGAAACACCAGAAAGCCACCATAAGGATTTATCTCTTACAACTCCAGATGCTTATAATCCACAACCTTTACAAACACAGTAATTCCTAGTACAGTCACAGACCTCCACCCACTCCACTGCAAACGGTAAATTTAAAACAAAGAATGAGCTCACGCATGACATTGCAGATTTTGCTGTTACACCATGACTTGTAGTTTGTAGTAAGTCTGTGCGTTATCTGAGGATTCTGAATGGTTGCTCCGCCTCCAGCTTTCGGATACTTTCGTCAGGCCGATAAGCTTTGAACTGACAGTTCGCCTGGCAGTTGCAGATTGCACAATACGCTGCAAATACGCTTGAGAATAATTTCAGCTGCAAATGAGAACACCGCTTTTTACACTCTCATTGAAGAAAGATGATTTTTTGAAGCAGATACGATGTGACTTCCAAAAGTAAGTTACACATTGTTATGGCAACCAAATAGCTTTTATTGAATGCTGCACCACTTTCAAAGTGAGACAGATACATAGCACTAGTTTTCAACAAGTCATCAAGTCCCTGCAAACAACAGTCGGAATATTCTACCAATCGTTCAGCTCCTCGACGATAGAAATCCGCTCCTTGGTCACGGAGCCATTCGAGAACCGCTTTCTGAACGTCCTCATCGTTGGAAAATCTCTTTTGCCGAACAGATGGAAATCGCACTGTGCAAGATTTGGACTTGCCGGTCAGCACCACCCTCGCCTGTGCTGTCTTGACCAGATTATTGGCACCATTTCACTACTTTCCATTTGATGCTTATACCGCTAGAATTTGACGACGAATCTGTTTGCAATTTAGACGTTTTGCCCACAAGAATCGCACTGGTGGCTTACTTGAGTTTTGGAGCACATTTACAGTTGCCACACCATTTCAGTCGCACACTGTGATGCAGCTTTAACCGTACGGCAACTGAACCGTGTCTCCAGAGAAACCCGGGACATGTGCTCTCTTCTGACATGCGCCGCTCTTGTTGCGCAATGGTCTTACCGTGGTGAGACGTGTGTACCTTACTTTCAGAAATCCCTGCGTAACAGTTATCTAAATGCACGTACCACAAGCAGAAGTCATTGTGCAATTGCTGACTGCAGTGAAGCTACATACACTGTCTTACGTCACCTTTAATCACATATGCTGAATGGGCAGAGTAAGTACGATTTAGGTACCAATCCCATTTTTAAATTGCTGAATTCTGTACATAGGTGAAAAGCGAAGCCACTGTGAGTTGAGGCAGGTAATGCTTTTTTCATATCTCAAGGCTCTATTTGCCTATTTTGTTTAAGTTTCAGTATGCTGTCGATAGGTTGCCGAAAGACGGCGACAATTCAGTTATGATGAGGGAAAACGAAGGTATCGGTTGCTTTCTTAATGAAATAATCAGCACATACTTCGGCTGTCTAATTTTAATAGATTATTGTAATTTTATATTGGCAGGTACAGTAAGGAAATTGAACTGTTTTCCTTCCATCTTTGAGTCTAGCACCTTACCGCTGCATCACCTCAGATTTCTTCTGATCTGCTATGGTACACTATTTCTGTAAATCTCTGACTTTCTTCGCAGACTAGATACGATCTCGGTAATCTCACTGAGATATTCATATCTTGCCTCCAACTTCAATTTTTACCTATGATTGTTTCTTACCTTCCGTCTCTAATGACCTCGATGTCGATGGGACGTTAAACCCTAACTTCCTTCCTTCTTACGCTATTTCATTAACTTTTATGGAGTGCCTCAAGTGATATTCTATTATTGTGTCTAACTTCCTGATAGAAATGGACCACCAAGGCGACACCTACTTCTACATCTATATTCCGCAAGCCACCTGACGGCTCGTGACGGAGTGTTCTTATCATTCTACTGTCTTTTGTCCCCTTGCCTCTTCAGTTCGCGAATGGCGGGTGGGAAGAATGATGGTATGTAAACTTCTCCTTGCGCTTAAATTTCTCTGAGTTTCCCGTAGGGTGGGTTGTGTTGGGTTGTTTGGGGGAAGAGACCAAACTGCGAGGTCATCGGTCTCATCAGGTTAGGGAAAGACGGGGAAGGAAGTCGGCCGTGCCCTTTCAGGCAAATGCCTGGAACGATTTAGGGAAATCACGGAAAACCTAAATCAGGATGGGCGGACGCGGGATTGAACCGTCGTCCTCCCGAATCCCGTTGGGTGATTTCATGAGATGTGTGTGGGAGGAAGTAATATGATACCCGAATTTACTTGAAACGTACGCTATCGGAATTTCAACGGTGAACATATCTTGATGCACAACGCATATCTTATAACGCGAGCCACTGGAATTCGTTGAGTATGTCCATAATGCTCTCGCAAAGAACAAACGATCCCGTGAAGAACGCGCTGCTCTTCGTTGGGTCTTCTCTATCTCTTCCATTAACTCAAGCTAGTAAGTGGCGTAGACTGATGAGCAATAGTCAGGAATCGATCTTAAATATTTTCTGTAAGTCACGTCTATCGTGAATGAATTGTGTCCCGTAAGTTTCTTCGAATGAGTTGCACTCTAGCACGTGCTTTTATTTATGTGGTGGCACCGGATGATTACTCCTAGGCATTTTACGATTGTTACTGTTTTCAGTAGTTGACAATCAATGCACAATCGTCGATCCTCTGCAGTTCTTCCTGCATTTCGCTTCAGTCTTCTGGCGTTGCAATCTTCCTGTAGACAAGAGCATCGTACGTGATCAACGTAACAGAGCTTTCGATTTACTTACTCAATCATTAGCATAAGTTGTAAACAATAACGGTCCTATAACACTTCCTTTAGATGCTCTCGAAATTACCTTTACATTCGGGGGTTTTTTCTATAAGAATGGCGTGTTTAGTTCTGTTTACAAGGAAATTCCGAATCCAATCACAAATCTGGACCGATACTCGGTAAACTTGCCTTTTGTTCACCAAATAACTGTGCAGAACTGTATCTAATACTTTTCGGAAGTCGAGGAACTCGTCATCAACCTGGCGCCGTTTTCTACGTTACTCTGGATCCCATCGATGAACAGAGAGAGGGCTGAATTTCGAAAGATCTCCATTTGCTGACGCCATGTTGATTTTTCTAGAGAACATATTCGTTCTTCAAAACCTTCATAATGCGTGAACTTCGACAGTTACATATGACATGGAAGGGGAGCAATTTCTTTCGCATAATCTTTATAGAATCTCACAAGTATCTCATGCGGTCCAGATACCTTTCAAATGATGAATATTTTTAGTTGATTTTCTTTTCCACGATCTCTTACTTCAATATCTGACACTTCGGCATTCATACGATGAGTGAAAGTGGGAACCGTGTTACGATCTTCTGCGGTGAAACTACGTAGGGACTTTAGAAGATAAGTTACAAACGTTGTCACAGGCTAAGACCATTACGCAACGATAGTGGAACGTTGTCAGAAGACGGTACATGTTCCGGATTTCCTGCAGAGACAATTTACTGCCGTAGGGATAACAGTTGCATCACAGTGTGCGACTGAAATGGCATGGCAAATGCAAGCGTACTCCAAGCTGAAGTACGCAGATAGTAAGAGTCTTGTGGTAAAAACGACTATACTGCACACAGTTTCGCCGTGAAATTATGGCGGCGTACGGACCAAATGCAATGGCGTGTCCAGCGGTAGTGAAGTGGTGCTATGAATTTGGCCAAGGCCGCACAGACGTGGGAGATGCTCATCGGGAAGCCAAAATCTTGCACAACGCGATTTCCATATTTTCGGCAAGCTGAAAGAAAATCTGGGGATAAGAAATTTTCCAACGATGAGGACAGTCGCACAGCTGTTCTCGAATTGTTCCGTGACCGAGGAGCGGATTTCTATCGTCGAGGTGCTGAACGATTGGTAGAACGTTACGACCGTTGTCCACAGAGATTTGGTGACTATGTTGAAAAATATTTGTAGTGTCATGGGTCTGTGTCACTTTGAATATAGTGCATTCAAGTTACCTGGCTTGCCATAATAGCGTGTAATTTATTTTTTGATGTCTTTTCGTATTCCGGAAGACCGAATTACGTATTTCGGCATTTATTTCTCATACTTCGTATGGTCATAGGTCGACTGAATAGATCATTTTGATCCGCTTACTGACTGTACGTACGACTACAGCTTCTTAGAAATACTAATAAGATCTTTTGACAAAATTTTACTTCCCAATATATTCTTTATAATTATGCCGCTAGGGTAAATTTTAATAATTTATACCAGGAATCCATCGCAGTGGCTCGGGTTAATTATGGCCTAAATGCACACGTAAATTAAACTATACTGATAAAAGATCCTCTCAGTAAATACTGGCCCACGTAATTTACAACAGTTAAGAAACAGCACATTGTCTGGAGGCGATAACTCGAAGCGCTGCATCGGCGTTGTCGAGTATTATGTGGGTTTCAAATGGTTCAAATGGCTCAAAGCACTATGGGACTTAACATCTGAGGTCATCAGTTCCCTAGACTTAGAACTACTTAAATCTAAGGACATCACACACATCCATGCCCGAGGCAGGATTCGAACCTGCGACCGCAGCAGCCGCGTGCTTCCATACTGAAGCGCCTGGAACCGCTCGGCCACCGCGGCCGGTTTAATGTGGGTTTACCCTCAGCGTTTACGTGGCTCACATATGGCTCTTCTTCTAATTAACAAAGGCCATGGATCGCTGTTTAAGTATTCCGTATGTTTACCATCGGAACCAACGACCATACGAGGGAATAGTTCCACGTAGCTGTATAGCAGGAATCCATCGCAGTGGCTCGGGTTAATTATGGCCTATGTGCACACGTAAATTAAACTATATTGGTAAAAGATCCTCTCAGTAAATACTGGCCCACGTAGTTTACAACAGTTAAGAAACAGCACATTGTCTGGAGGCGATAATTCGAAGCGCTGCATCGGCGTTGTCGAGTATTATGTGGGTTTCAAATGGTTCAAATGGCTCTAAGCACTATGGGACTTAACATCTGAGGTCATCAGTTCCCTTGACTTAGAACTACTTAAGCCTAAGGACATCACACACATCCATGCCCGAGGCAGGATGGTCTTTGGTTCCGATGGTAAACATACGGAATACTTAAACAGCGATCCATGGCCTTGTATGCGATCTGAGACATGCTCCCTGTGACAGCTGACTACTAACTGGTGTTTTATTCTCAGTTGGCGCGCTCTCCGCTCGGCTTCCACGTTTTCCATTAATGCGCTTTTACCTCCACAGAGGGACTTCCCTCCAGCTTTCCCTATCCTTCTTGTTGTTGTGGTCTTCAGTCCAGAGACTGGTTTGGTGCAGCTCTCCATGCTACCCTAACCTGTGCAAGCTTCTTCATCTCCAAGTACCTACTGCAACATATATCCTTCTGAATCTGTGTAGTTTATTCATCGCTTGGTCTCCCTCTACAATTTTTACCCTCCACGCTGCCTTCCAGTACTATATTGGTGATTCCTTGATGCATCAGAACATGTCCTACCAACCGATCCCTTCTTCTAGCCAAGATGTGCCACAAATTCCTCTTCTCCTCAATTCTATTGAGTAACTCCTCATTAGTTACGTGATCTATCCATCTAATCTTCAGCATTCTTCTGTAGCACCACATTTCGAAAGCCTCTATTCTCTTCGTGTCGAAACTATTTATCGTCCATGTTTCACTTCCATGCATGGTTACACTCCTTACAAATACTTTCAGAAAAGTCTTCCTGACACTTAAATCTATATTCGATGTTAACAAATTTCTCTGCTGCAGAAACTCTTTACTCGCCATTCCCAGTCTACATTTTATATCCTCTCTACTTCTAGCATCATCAGTTATTTTGCTCCCCAAATAGTAAAACTCATCTACTACTTTAAGTGTTTCATTTCCTAATCTAATTCCCTCCTCATCACCTGATTTAATTCGACTACATTCCATTATCCTCGTTTTGCTTTTGCTTATATCCTCCTTTCAAGACACTGTCCATTCCGTTCAACTGCTCTTCCAGGTCCTTTGCTGTCTCTGACAGAATTACAATGTCATCGGCAAACCTCAAAGTTTTTATGTCGTCTCCATGGATTTTAATTCCTACTCCAAATTTTTCTTTTGTTTGTTTTACTGCTTGCTCAATATACAGATTGAATAACATCGGGGATAGGCTACAACCCTGTCTCACTCCCTTCTCAACCACTGCTTCCCTATCCTATCGTTACAGTTCTACAATGGACCAGTAAACTACACAATATTTTCACAGATTACGCTTCAAGTGTATAGGGCTTTCGAAAATTCCCGTTACAAACTTCTTGGACCTTTTCAGGAGAGTGAGTACACAATATTTTGAATAGAAATCCATGTTCGGAAACGTCATCCAACGACGTTACAGGGCGTTAAAATTCTTTTAGGTGCCGGCACCTGTAAATGTGTGTAAATACAGGGAGATTCCTTGATGATGTTACAAGCTTTCTAGGATGATGGAGAAGGATAAACGTATCAATTTGAGATTATGACTCCTGTACGGGAAACGAACTAGTCAAAAATGCTAACCGAAAACCGTTCTGAAATCTGACAGTAGAATACGTGTACTGGTACTGTTGTTATTGAGATTGTAGAGTAGGCAACTGTCAGGGTGGTAGTATGGACCAAAATAAGGCAAAAAATTATCCAGTAAACATGGGCTCTAAAATGCATATCTGAGGAGCTATGAGCACTCGTTCATCTTAGCTGCTTTGAAACACATCTCCTCTATTGAACAAGTGCTCATAGGTTTTAAGGTATGCATTTTAGAGCCCACGTTTGCTAGACTTTTTTCCTTGTTTTGGTCCACACTACCATCCCTGAAAGTTGCCTCTCCTACAATCTTAGCAACAGCAGTACCAGTATATGTATTCGACTGTCAGAGGTACAAAGACGGTTTTCGAATATACCTTTCGATTCGTTCGTTTCCGGTACAGGAACCCTCAACTCAAATTGATTTATTTATCCTTCTCCATCATCCTAGAAAGTTTGTAACATCATCACGGAATCATCCGTTGTATACATACATTTATAGGCGCCGGCGCCCATTATCGTCGACGCTCTGTAGCATCATTGGGTGACGTTTCCGGACATGAGTACCTATTCCAAACATTATGTACTAACTTTCCTCTACAAGTCCTAGATGTTTGTAACGGGAATTTCCGAAGACCCTGCGGAAATGGTTCATATTTGATACAAAATTTAGGAATAAACACAAGTAGTAACAAAATATGCACAAAATACAGGCAAAATACCGTCCACAAAAGAGTGACAATTATGAGCGACACGAAGTGTTGGCGTTACAGGTTTACTAATGCCATATTAACATTTTCTCTCACTGATCTCCAAGGATGAAAGTTCTCCTCTGAGTGGGATACGCTTGATTTGTCTTCGATTTCAGCAGGTAATTCATTATTGACCTTTAGGAGGGGTTCCTGTAACCTTAAAAGAATACCATGTGCATGCCACCCCTGCGTGGACGCTTCCTACATACAATACACGCCTGACCTGTTGAGAAAGTGGGGGCGGGGGGGGGGGGGGGCAGCATACAATTGTCCACCCGACAGCGGAGGTCGAAAATTTCGCTCCCGAGATCGTGGCAGTATCATTTGAGCCACTGGTTTAGAATTTCCACTCGGCTCGAAACTAAAGGATCGCGGTCTATTCTGGGGGCGATGCTGCAAATAGGGGGTTGGCTGAAGTACTAGACTAATTGTCCGGTGGAAGCACGATTCGTCTTTCCATTAAGGTTCTCGGTGGATTCTCTAAATCACTTGAGACGAATGCCGGGTTGGTTCCTATAAGATGACAATCAGCTTGTAACTGAATTATGCTTCCTCTGTAATAACCTCCATCCACCATTCCTTGCTTATTGCTGCTTACTCTTTCCTATGCACCTCATTCCTCTCTTAGACTACCTGAAACCTCATTTCACATTTCATCAGTCAGCTTCATTTATAATATTCTCTCCTGTTTATGTAGATACTCAGAGATAAAGACTCGGAGCCATAAAAGGAAGATGCGGAGAATAGCTTCAATCAAAACAGCAACAAAACTTATGATGGAAGAAACGAGAATAGCATTTCATTTCTAATACTGACTGTAGACTTTACTCCAGCCTTCCCACCTTTCAAATTTCTCTTTCATGCATTACTGAAACAAAATGCACATTTTCAGACAATAAATGATTAGCACTCTGTCACTGTTTGCATAGAACATTCGTTGTATATTCGACTCCATGAGAAATCAGACTATGTGTACGAATAAATTTGTGTGTCGTTATTTTTTTTATCAAATAACAGGAAAATTGCTCTTAACATCTGTATACACAGAAATTTTCAGTTTTTTAAAAAATTATACACAAATTTGAAAACATACCAAAGTATTTTATATAGACTCGGTACGGCATGCTTTGGTTTTTGTGGTTTTCTGTATTTTGCGTTGTGGCCATTTTTCTTTCACTGTTTGTCGTCTGCAACCATAGAGAACTTAATGTAGAAAGTTATTTACATCGAAAATGTTTACATTGAAATGTTGTGGTTAATATTAAAATAATCTGTGTGGGAGACTGAGTGTGTGTGTGTGTGTGTGTGTGTGTGTGTGTGTGTGTGTGTGTGTGACGTACGAACGGTGTATCGCGTGCAGGATCATCTCTCGCATATATGGGGTCTTGTTTGTTCTTTTTCTTAAATTTATTTCTTTTTTAGTTTGCTGATTCGTTTCCGTCTTTTTGTCAATTATCAGAAAATGTTCCATCAGCGAGTAGGAAACGGGCATGGACGGTAATTCTGAGACGTTATGTATCCTTCGCTACACAGTCCATTGCTGATTGTATAGATGTAGATATTGGTATTCCATGGCTCGTTTCAGATACGCTTTCGTTCCATTTTCTTTTATTTCCGCATGAACGTATCGTCGACATCGAAGTCTGTATACACAAAGCATAAATTGAAATGTATCACGATGATGAAGTACAGGACCAGCCGTTGGATTCTCAAAGGGATCATTCAAACATTCTTACAGCGGGAAATAAAAAACTCGAGACAGCCTGTATCAGAATTAAAGGCTCGAAATTGAATGTTTCCTCCTGACTACAGGTGCAGTGTTCTGCCTGCACAGCGCCTGTCTGTTGATAGTATAAATGGCTATAATGAATGCGTATTAAGCTTAGAATTACTTTCGATTTAATTTAGGATCGATGTCACGACCGATTTACTAAAACCGGATGTCGCAGATGGTCCAAGTGCCTGCGTTCGAAAAAATAATTCAATTACATAGGGTGTCCATTTCATTTTCAATGAAAAAGGGGACATTTAAAATAAATTGGAGAAAAACCTGGGACAATGAAGAAAAAAAAACGGGACATAAATATCGTATTGACTAAATTTAATAAACATACAAGTTTACCTTTACAACGTGCACCCAGATGATCCCAAATCACTTTTTACAATTATTCTGCCACACTATCGCCGTACTTTTCACTTTTATGTACTTTATTAAGAAGTGCATTTTCGTTTGAAATTGTATCATAAAAGTCAGTACAAGATACACCATTAAAGTGTGTTTTGACAATGAGCAAGGCCCTCACTGTTTCAACTTTCATTCTTTTTTTTTCATCTGGCCGCAAAGAGTTCTCTAACGAAAACACACGTTCCACAGCAGCATTTGACCCAGGAATTTCCAGACAAAACTCCACCAAATGAATCATGTTTTCCATGTTAATGTTTTTACTTTTGAAATAAGCAAATATTTTACACCACGTTGCACTAACACTTTCTTTGTCTCCTTCACTTTTTATGAAGTTCTGTGCACATGAAAATTCATCGAACAGTTCGTCATCAACAGGAAAATTTGGTACAATACTTTTAACAAAAACACAACAGTCCTGAATATCCTTCCACTGTAGCTGCTCCTTTTCAGTATTAACCCAATCAAATGCTTTAAATGTGTGAGAAATGGTAAACACCACTCTTTAATATACTCAATGAAGATGTCAGCATAAATATGAAATTGTTCTACAGTAATTTCACCCTCTTCTTCCAGCTTTCTTAGAGTCTCATGTACAAAGAATGTGAGAAATCTTTCCGATTTTCTACATTATAATTTGCCCAATAATTTGTTTATTTCATGATAAACTTCCACTATTGTGATTTCTTGTTTCTCAATACATTTAATTGTTGTGGAGAAAGGTTTTAGCTGGCTAACAAGAAGATCTAGAAGAACAATACACACAGGGTTATCAAAGAATTGTTTAAGGATAACAGGACACTTATCAAGGGAAATTAAATATGATTTCAAAGCAGGAAATACCTCTACAATTCTTTCCAATGCCGGTAGCAGAGACATCCACCTTGTCTTGCTGTGCCCAAGTACAGTTTTGTATTCAGTTTCAGTAAACTTACAGAATGACTTCAGAGATTCAACCCTTCCTGTATATATGTGGAAATGCTGGTAGATTTTGTTTACAATTAATTGGCAGTCGATGGGTAGGCAATCTGAGCCAGTTTGTAAGGAATTGTGCACCACATGTGCTGGACAGCCAACACCTACTATATTATTCACTGTGTTCTGTTGCAGTTTATAGAACAAATTGTTTTTTCCTTTCCTCTACTTTCAGCAAAATTGGTGTTATTGTTGTCTGCAGAAACTGCAATCACCTTTCCCTCAAGATCATATTTCTTTAAAACCTCCAGCACGTAATTCTGAAGTAAATCTGAAGTCTCTCCAGGTAAATTAACCAATTCGAGCACTTTCACTGTGGCGCCATTTTCAGTGTGAAAATACCTGATAAGGAGAGGAACCAACTTCATATCCAGATGATTCGATGTATCAATGATTACAGAAATGAATCAAGCACTTTTAAGTTCAATTAAAACCTGCTGAGCTGCATACGGAGCAATAACATTTGAAATGATTGCTTTACATTTTGTGTGTCCACATGTGAATTTAGGATTGAAAAGCTTTTTAACTACTGCTGTAGTACAGTCCATTGACTTAAAGCTGTGGTTATGCATTGCACTGTGGTATGCTAACGTAGCTTCTTGTGCTGCCAACTGCCTATCCATTTCTGTTACTGATTTTAAGTTTACATAGTAGTCAGTCACGCATTTATTTGCTCTTTTCGTTTGATCACTCATGCGATGTTTCTTTGTCTTAATGTGATTCACAAGGTCAGACCTTCCACCATGACCAATAGCAAATTTTGATCTGCACAACGTACATTCTACAGTTTCTCCACTACCAGTGATAAAAGCAAACTCGCTTTTTATATTGCTGTTAAAATTACACTTTCGTTTTGGCATAATGAAACATGATTGCACAGTGAAAAACATTAAAAGTGTGGTGGCGAAATCCAGAGAGCAAGTATCGGTGGTGTAGAGTATCTCTGGACCGAAAGGACGGATTCAGTGGATCGATTTAGAAGAGAAGAATCTTCGTTGTTATTCGTAAAGTATAGTGCGTTTAAAATTACTTGGGATTTTGACAGTTCGGTACATGTTTGGGGTATGCTGAAAGTCATCACACGCTTCCTAGCATAAATTTTTGCGCAGTTAATAGCAAGTCAAACAACCAGTAGCGTAAAATACTCTAGCCAAGAGGAATCATAAAAAAACGGGACATTTGAGCGTCCCCAAAAAACTTTCGGGACAGCGGGACATTTTGGTAAAAAACGGGACTGTCCCGGGAAAAACGGGACGAATGGACACCCTACAATTACAGCATTGCTGCAACTCACATCATAAAGCACTGCGAAAGTTTATTCATTTCGTCCAAGTTTGTAACGCGCGGTTTGCCAACTGGAAACCGTAACCCTCCGCGGCAAAAGGAAGGAAGATAAGTGACTTACGTCCCGTCGACGTCTAGGCCATTAGAGAGGGGTCATTCTTTTCGTGTGGTACCTTTGCTGCCGACCGAGACAGCTAGCTTCTATTCGGAGACAATGTAGTTCCGTAAATGTGTTGGTTTTTACATTACTAACTACTCTTTGCTGTTTTCATTCTTTCCAGAATGCTAAACGTTGAGCAGAACAATGGATTTGGTACTTACCTTCAAAGAAGATATGTGCGAATAATAGTAAACGACTGGTGGAGTTGCGTTTACAAATCTGAACCGTGTCAGAAGGTACTATGAATTGCTGCGCGGAGTAGGGTTGCGGCAGACAACGCTCGCCAGTTCCGTGAATGGGCGCAATAGACAGCACACTAGCTATCACCCCCACCACCCTCCCAATGGGATATCTGCCGCTTATCATCGTATTAAATGAATTACGGTGTATGTAAAAGAAACAATGCCGTGACAGCGTGACACAAGTTATTCGGACAGGTGCCGTGTTGCGCGTTAACAGCTCTCATCCAACAAAAGCGAATAAGTTCCTTCGAACGTGAACATATTTGTGACTCATTTATCGCAGCTGCAATCTTTACCTGTGTGAGTATGGAATTACATAATCGGAGATTAGTTTTTCAAAACTTGAACAAAATTTCTATATTTTTTTCTAATTTCCTTCACCAATTCAAATATCATTTACTCACATGGGTTAAGAACACTTAAGATACCTTGATCTATTTCATTTTTTAAAAAATATTTCTGAATGATTTTCATTGCGGACTAGTGAACAACTGCGAGAGATACGAAACTAGTCGGTTTTTCTTGATAACTGTACGTGTTGTACGGTGAAACAGGATAAAATAGTATCATACAATTCATGAAACGTTGTCGTTATATGAGATCTACACTGTATAAAGGGACTCAAATTTAATGTTTAGGTTAAACATTCTGCTCTTTCCACAAATGCAAGTGTGGCTAACGTCATGGGAAACAGTGTGCCTCTTAGAAGATGTACTGGGCTGCAGTTCTTGACCTTTACAGCGTCTCGCGGAGAGGGACATGTTACATTCACAACAGTGACTCCTATGTCAGGTGGTAGAATTAGGCAGAAAGGTCCTCATAGTATTTTCCGAAAGACGTTTTGATCGACTGGCCATCACCAGATTCTTAAAAGAATTTGCAGCATAATATTAGGCGAAAATAAAGTCACTGCCGTCAGGTAATAAAACTGTGAATTTGTCACTGTTGCCGGATCTTAATATAAATTACATCGTCAATATATAAACTATGCAAGGCAGCGCTCATTGAAAATATAGTGAAAACTTATACTTAAAGTTAACCGCAGCCAGTTAAAAATGCGATAGTAGTTATATGTAGCCCCCATAACTAACCATTAATGTTGGTTTTGAACAGCACACGACGTATTCCAACAGCCTATTTCACAAAATTATATAGGTGAAACCAGTGACTCTTGTCTTATCATGATTGTATCGAACAGTTTAAGAAAGATCGTAGCAGCCTCACCTCGTACTGTGACGCCCTTCCAAAATTACTTTCAGCTACATGTGAAACGTCCAAATATCTGTTTCCTAGTGTCCAGTGCCACACTAGTAGTAAAATATGAGATCTAAAACGACGTGTTGAAACATAATACGAGCGCAACTGAATCAAAAAGGAACATGTGACTAAAAGCGTAAATAGATAAATATTGTAGAAAAATTTGTAGCTTTTTTTTTCCAAACCAGTAAGGCTGCCCAGCCTAAGAACGAGCATTACCCCGCATCTCGTTTAATCTTAGTCCGTCAATGACTACTAGAGAGGTTGCTTTATCGCAGAGATAGTGCTTCTCGACTGTCGGTGATAATGAATGGCACCGTCGACAATGTAACTAATTTTTACCGGTAAAATCGGCTGTTGCGTGGACTGCTGGTTCACGGTCGCTATTACACATCCTAGGCTGAGGGTTTTTCAGCTGATGTACACGATCCAATCACACTAATGTGGGCAGCGTCTATGTTCGAAGTCAACGTACAACAATCACTCATGGATGGCAGGTGGGAGCAATAGCAGTGGAGGGTATGAGCAATAGCAGTGGAGGGTATATAAAGTGTGTCGAAGGGACACGGAAAACACGACACCCGTAACTGCCCCAAGCCACGTGGAGTAGCCAGCAAATGCGCAAACTGCGGCGGTCCCCACGCCGCCGACTCGCGCAGCTGTAGCCACCGCAAGGAATTTCGTCGGCAGCACACCACACCACGTTCTGACAAGGGAACCTCCCCATCGCAACCCCCTCAGATTTAGTTATAAGTTGGCACAATGGATAGGCCTTGAAAACTGAACACAGATCAATTGAGAAAACAGGAAGAAGTTGTATGGAACTACGAAAAAAATAAGCAAAATATACAAACTGAGTAGTCCATGAGAAGATAGGCAACATCAAGGACAATGTGAGCTCACGAGCGCCGTGGTCCCGTGGTTAGCGTGAGCAGCTGCGGAACGAAAGGTACTTAGTTCAAGTCTTCCCTCGGGTGAAAAGTTTTAATTTTTTGTTTTCAGACAATTATTATCTGTCCGTCCGTCCGTCCGATGCTATCACTTTTTTGGGAGTGATTATCACATCGACAAGGAAACCTAAATCGGGCAAGGTAGAAGAATCTTTTTACCCATTTGCCAAGTGTACAAGTTAGGTGGGTCGACAACATATTCCTGTCATGTGACGCACATGCCGTCACCAGTGTCGTATAGAATATATCAGACGTGTTTTCCTGTGGAGGAATCGGTTGACCTATGACCTTGCGATCAAATGTTTTGGTTCCCATTGGAGAGGCACGTCATTTCGTCTAGTAATCGCACGGTTTTGCGGTGCGGTCGCAAAACACAGACACTAAACGTGTTACAGTGAACAGAGACGTCAATGAACGAACGGTCAGATCATAACTTTGCGAAAATAAGGAAAGTAAAATTTTCTCTCGAGGGAAGACTTGAACCAAGGTCCTCTCATTCCGCAGCTGTTCACGCTAACCACGGGACCACGGCACTCCTGACCTAGCATTGTCCTTGTATTGCCTATGTTGCACATGGACTACTCAGTTTTTGAAGGCCTATCCACTGTGCCAACTTATAACTAAATCTGAGGGGGGTGCGATGGGGAGGTTCCCTTGTGAGGTGCCCGCCGCCAAGTCGGCCGCACCGTCTCCCCGCTCCGGTGAGGGGCGCGTGACGTGCCGCGTTGAAGCGGCCACTGACCAAGCGTTGGCCGACTTCCGAGCAGCCTTTGCGGCCGAAAGGGCCGCAATGAAGGAAGAACTCGTGGCTGTTCACCGACAGCTTCAACAGGTGCGTGGGGAGATGCGGCTTCTAAAGAAGGCTTCGCCGGTCCCTGCTCCCGCCGCCCCTGTGAGGCGGCCAGTGGGGGTAGACGCCGCCACCCAGATGTCCACCGACTCGCCCCCTGCAGCAATGCAGGCGGCGTCGCGCATGGAAATAGACTTCGGGACGCCTGCGCTGTCTTCTCCTCTGGAGACAGACGCGGACGAATCATCTGGGGACGAGATGCCGACCGCTTCTTCGCAAGCTGAGGAAGTGGAAACCGACGAAGGGCTCCCCCTCCCGCTCCCAGACGAGCGGAGTGTGCAGCCCTTCCTGAAGAAGATCGTGGCGTCGCTGAAGGACGGGACGTACCCTCACGGGGACAACCCGTACCCCTTCACGCCGGCGCATGCGTAGCCACCCCTCCCTCATCAACCGTGCGACCTGCGCCACACGCGTGGCATGTTGCGCGAGGCGGTGACGAGAAAAGAGCTGATATTGCTAAATAGCCGCCCCATCTTCACCCCCTCGGACTGGGAGCACATCTACCAGGCCACAGAGAAGTGGGTGAAGGAAGAGTGGTGCACCGGCAGGCGTCAGCCTGTCCCAGAAGATCTTCCTGCCATCAACTACTTCGCTAGTCTAAACACAGCGGAGTAGCCAGAAGCCCATTCCACCGAGAGGCGACATATACCAACAGAGCAGATAAAGGAGGAATAGCAGCACTGCTGCTTAGCCTCCCCCATCACCGGATTTAGGCAGTCCGTGATTTAGCGAGACGGGACGAGACGCGGAAAACAGTGCAGTCGTAGTGGTAAAGCGGAAACGGAGCAATGTATCTGACTTCCAAAAGGGTGCGATCATTGACTTTCGGACCAAGGGTGAAAGAATTTCCAAGACGGCTAAGTTTATCAACTGTTCGCGTGGCGCCATGATTAAAGTATACTGTGCATCGCAAATTGGCGCCGAGACAACTACGGTGCACCACCGGCCGTAAATGGCAAAGGTGAAAGGTGGCTGCGCTGATGTTTAGACTCAGCAGCTGACGGCCCAGATGAACCAAGGGGCTACCAACCGTGTCTCCTCAACGATCGTTCAGCGAACGTTGCTCTTTATGGGCCTCTGCGGCAGGCGCCTGCTTCATGCATCCTCGCTGACTGCTGTTCACCGGCGACGAAGGCTGGAGTTTGTGCGCCAGTACCACAACTGGACGTCTACTGAGTGGCGACAGGTGGCCTTCTCAGATGAATTATACTTTATGCTCCATCGGACAGATAGCCGATGGAGTGTACGGCGTAATACGTCTGAAAGTAAACACCCTGCAACCAGGAGGGAGCGTTATGTCATGGGGACAGTTTTCGTGGCATTCCGTGTGTGATCTTGTCATTCTTGAAGGTACAATGGATCAACAAAATTATGTCTCTCCGGAGTAGACAACATTCCATTAGAACTACTCACAGCCTTGGGAGAGCCAGTCCTGACAAAACTCTACCATCTGGTGAGCAAGATGTATGAGACAGGCGAAATACGCTCAGACTTCAAGAAGAATATAATAATTCCAATCCCAAAGAAAGCAGGTGTTGACAGATGTGAAAATTACCGAACTATCAGTGTAATAAGTCACAGCTGCAAAATACTAACGCGAATTCTTTACAGACGAATGGAACAACTGGTAGAAGCCGACCTCGGGGAAGATCAGTTTGGATTCCGTAGAAATGTTGGAACACGTGAGGCAATACTGACCCTACGACTTATCTGAGAAAAAAGATTAAGGAAAGGCAAACCTACGTTTCTAGCATTTGTAGACTTAGAGAAAGCTTTTGACAATGTTGATTGGAATACTCTCTTTCAAATTCTGAAGCTGGCAGGGGTAAAATACAGGGAGCGAAAGGCTATTTACAATTTGTACAGAAACCAGATGGCAGTTATAAGAGTCGAGGGGTATGAAAGGGAAGCAGTGGTTGGGAAGGGAGTGAGACAGGGTTGTAGCCTCTCCCCGATCTTATTCAATCTGTATATTGAGCAAGCAGTAAAGGAAACAAAAGAAAAGTTCGGAGTAGGTATTAAAATACATGGAGGAGAAATAAAAACTTTGAGGTTCGCCGTTGACATTGTAATTCTGTCAGAGACAGCAAAGGACTTGGAAGAGCAGCTGAACGGAATGGACAGTGTGTTGAAAGGAGGGTATAAGATGAACATCAATAAAAGCAAAACGAGGATAATGGAATGTAGTCGAATTAAGTCGGGTGATGCTGAGGGAATTAGATTAGGAAATGAGACACTTAAAGTAGTAAAGAAGTTTTGCTATTTGGGGAGCAAAATAACTGACGATGGTCGAAGTAGAGAGGATATAAAATGTAGACTGGCAATGGCAAGGAAAGCGTTTCTGAATAAGAAAAATTTGTTAACATCGAATATGGATTTAAGTGTCAGGAAGACTTTTCTGAAAGTATTTGTATGGAGTGTAGCCATGTATGGAAGTGAAACGTGGACGATAAATAGTTGAGACAAGAAGAGAATAGAAGCTTTCGAATTGTGGTGCTACAGAAGAATGCTGAAGATTAGATGGGTAGATCACATAACTAATGAGGAGGTATTGAATAGAATTGGGGAAAAGAGGAGCTTGTGGCACAACTTGACTAGAAGAAGGGTCGGTTGGTAGGACATGTTCTGAGACATCGAGGGACCACCAATGTAGTATTGGAGGGCAGCGTGGAGGGTAAAAATCGTAGAGAGAGACCAAGAGATGAATACACTAAGCAGATTCAGAAGGATGTAGGCTGCAGTAGGTACTGGGAGATGAAGAAGCTTGCACAGGATAGAGTAGCATGGAGAGCTGCATCAAACCAGTCTCAGGACTGAAGACCACAACAACAACAACAAACATCCTTGGGGACCACGTCCACCCATGCGCACAGTTTGTTTTTCCTCGGCACAATGGCATCTACCGATTGGACAATGCAACGTGTCACACAGCTCGCAGTGTACATGTTTAGTTCGAAGAGCATCGGAATGCCACCAAACCCAATCGAGAATCTGTGAGATAACCTCGATCGGTCTTTTCGCGCCACGGATCCTCAACGAGAAACCTAGTGCAGCTGACCACAGCACTGGAGTCAGCATGGCTCCACATCCCTGTTGGTATCTTCCAGAACCTCACTGGCTCTCTTCCTACACGTCTCGCGCTGCAAGAGATGGTTATTCAGGCTTCTGACAGACGGTCACGTTTATGTGACTGGACAGTATATTTTGCCGTCTAGTATTGCATGCCTTAAAATTAATGTACCATTAGGCACAGTCAAAAATAATAAGCACACAGTAAACGTGCATTGTCAAACATAAAACATTCCTCGTTATACGTCTCAGGGCGACGCATAACACTCTCACAGAGCTCTCTTTACTAATCAAAGTCAACCGCCAGTTACCTATCAAAGAATGTACTATCTTGTGATGTATATATGAGAGATTTAGCGATGCAGTTGTCGACATTAAAATATTTGAACGTTTATGTGGCATGTCATAGCAAATCCTAACACATCGAAACTGATAATGCAATAATGTAATCCCAAAACATGATGTGTTACATAAATGACACATTTTCGACAACTGGTGGGTAATAATTTCCATACTGATATTGAGATACGGTTGTACAATTGTTTCACAGTAGATAAGGGCTCTGTATTGTGACAAAAAAGCGCATTTCAGTAGCTATATACACAGTACCAGCATAGTAAACGTTTGCATCTGTACCTAAGTGATCAGCATGTGCGACTGCTATGCAGTGGACCCGAGGTGAACACCCGATACTGCCAGGAATTTTTCCTTGGTGGCCGGACTGGAACGGGGTGCTCTCAACCCAGTGAAGCCAATTGAGGCATAGCGGCTCGAATGTCTGGGAGCGCTGACAATGGTCGGGATAGCGGAGATGCTGACCCCATGCCCCCTATACTGCATCCAAACAACACCATTGACAGAGAACGACACGTCGGCCCGTCGGTAATGAATGACCTGTTAGGG
The DNA here is from genome assembly GCF_021461395.2 of Schistocerca americana. Taxonomy (NCBI): domain Eukaryota; kingdom Metazoa; phylum Arthropoda; class Insecta; order Orthoptera; family Acrididae; genus Schistocerca; species Schistocerca americana. The sequence continues at coordinate 767,531,243 of NC_060130.1, forward strand.
CCTGAATCCGCAGCAGCTTAGTATTATTAAATTGTTGATGCAGTGGTTACTGATACCAAGTATACACAAAGTTGTTGTTGTAGGGATCTTCAATTTGAAGACTGCTTTGATCTAGCCCTCCACAAAGTCTATTCTGTGCAAGCCTCTTCATCCTCGAATAAGTAGTGCACTTAATTCCATTTGAACCTATAAATTTTGCCCCCCCCTCACAAACACTCACACACTCAAACTAAATTGATGGTTCCTAGATTTCTCCGAATGTATCCTATTAGCATATCCCTTCTTTTAGTCAAGTTGTGCCATAAATTCCTTTTTCCCTCAGTTCCATTGCGTACCTCCTCATTACTTAAGCGCTGTACTCACCAATCTTCAGCATTCTTCCATGCACCACATTTCAAAAGTCTCTATTCTCTTCTGTATGACCTGTTCATCGCCCACATTTTGCTCCCATACTAGGCTACACTTCAGAAAGGATTTCCTTTAGAAAGGGATTGATGCTGCTGCTGATTAACGGTTTGAAGAGACTAAACATCTAAAATTATCAGTCTCTTATTGTGTAACCTGTATCTGAAGCGAGATGTGGGTGCCAGCCTGGTATTCACCTAGTGGGATGTGGAAAACCACCTAAAAGCAATATGCAGGCTGCTCAGCTCAACAGCGCTTGTCGTTAATCCACGAGGCGGATTCGATGCGGGTCAGGCTCGCCTCCCCGAGCGCTAACATGTGCAGATATATGGACGGTTCAAAAAAAAGGATTCGTAACACTTGAATTTGTATTTCATGCTAACAAATTCCTGTTGTTAGAAACGTTTTTCTTGTTACAGCCAGTCTGCATATTATATCTTCTCTGCTTCAGCCATCATGACTTATTTTGCTGACCAGATGACAAAACTCATCTATTACATTTTGTGGCTGACGCTCTTTCCTCGTCCGCGTTTGTTTCCTAATTCGTAATAAAGAAATGTGGTTCTGCCTCGAGTAAACACAATTTTTCTTGTTTTACTACTTATATATGTTTCGAAGAAGTTTCTCCATCTTCAGTGCGTTTTATTTATTATCCGTTGAACAACGTGCAAAGAATTTATGCATCATGATATTTACCATTTTCTGAGATTATAGTATTTACATTTCTTTAAGTATTGACAGAAATATTAACATGAAGAATAAGTACTGTATATACATTTTATTACGAAATGATTTTCACAATTCTGTTAGCTGTTTGCAACACAGCTATAATTATTGTCTTCCAGTATGTCATCTGCAATTAATAAACGTTTATCAATGTTTTGTTACGTATTTTCTCAGATTTTTTAAGACCTAACATGATGTTATCGTTTTCTTCTCTTTATGCACTGCTGTCGTTACATTACGTTGTTTTGTAAGTAAAGATTCGTTATTTTACTCTTTGACATGCGTATTTTTAGGTTGCAGTACTATTGTTCGAAAAAAGGGTTGAAATGCATGCTAGTTGTGTTAAGCTTTATGAAAAGTTATTTGGGGAGTGGAAGCAGAATATGTATGTACATGTGTACTTACTTTTCGTAGATCTCGCGTTTTCGTGCTTCTACAGCGTGTTTGAGTGGAGCATCGTAACACACAGTTTTCACTGTTTGTATGATGTTCACTTGTAACCGCCATCTTGTTCTGTGCGACAATTTTGAATTTTGCAGTGACATTATGCTTTGAACGTGTGTGTCTTTGTGTGTAGGGTTCGATCACATAGTGCAGTTTATTCATTCATAATTTCTTTTCCTTCAGTAACAGCAGTCACTCCACATTTGTAGACTATCTCATGGACAAAAAACAGAGACCAACAGACGTACACACAGACTTAAAAATTCTAAAATGCAGCAATAGCCCTCCACAGAAACTTATAATAGAGGAAAATTACCATGTACAAAAACCCAGGTGGAAGGAAAAGAAGTGATGAATGAATACAAGACTGTACAATCAAACTTCGGTTTAAGCTCTCAAGAAATTACTGGTAGACCAAGAAACATAATACACGCTCACTCGCACACACACACACACACACACACACACACACACACACACACATTCCCACAGCCCAATGTCACCGGAAAATTTAAAAATCCCGCCCAGAGCAACACGGCGGAATAAGTGTACATCGCACAAACAGTGAAACAGTATGTGTTACGAAGCTCCACTCACACGAAAACGCGAGACGTACAAAAAGTAAGTATACACCGGTTCCCGCCAGATCAGCGAAGTTAAGCGCTGTCGGGTGTGGCCGGCACTTGGATGGGTGACCACCTGGGCCGCCATGCGCTGTTGCCATTTTCCGGGGTGCACTCAGCCTCGCGATGCCAATTGAGGAGCTACTCGACCGAATAGTAGCGACTCCGGTCACAGAAAACCATCGTAACGACTGGGAGAGCGGTGTGCTGACCACACGCCCCTCCTGTCCGCATCGTCATCTGAGGGTGACACGGCAGTCGGATGATCCCGATGGGCCACTTGTGGCCTGGAGACGGAGTGCCTTCTTCTCGCCCTCCCCAATCAACATTTCATAAAACTGAACACAATCAGTACGCATTTGGACACATTTTTCGAAAAAAAGTACAGTAAACTAGAAAAGCGCCAGTCAGAGAGTAAAAAAATGAATCTTTGTTTACAAGACAACAAAACGTAACGACAGTAGTGCATAGAAAGGAGAAAAACTGGTAATATCATGTTACGGCTTAAAAATCTGAGAAGTAAGAAATCATTGATAAACGCTTTTTAATTCCAGATGACATACTGGAAGGCAATAATTGTAGTTGTGCTGCAAGTACCAAACAGGGATGTGAATACCAGTATGTAATAATAAGGTGTATATATATTTCATATTAATATTTCTGTCAATAGTGAAAGTAATGTAAATACTATAATCTCAAAAACTGGTAAATATCATAACGCATAACTTCTTTGTATATTGTCCGACAGATAATAAATAAAACCCACTGAAGGTAGAGAAACTTCTCCGAAACACGTATGGGTAGTAAAACAAAAATTTTGTGATTGCTCAAACTACATTTCCTCATCTACAACTTTAAATGTGTCATTACCTAATCGATTTCCCTCAGTATAGCCAGATTTAATTCGACTACAATCCATTATCACTGTTTTGCTTTTGTCGATGTTCATCGTATGCCATCCTTCCAAGAGATTATCTGCTCCGTTCAGTACTTCTTCCAAGTCCTTTGCTTTCTCTGACAGAATTACAATGTAGTCGCAAACATCAAAGTTTCTACACATAAATGTAGATGTTCGTCGATATTGTTTCGGATGTATTTTTTCCCTGAACACGATTTAAAGAATTTGAAGGCAGTTCAGTTACAGCCTTGATATCGTTGCCTTCATGAAAACATGCTTAGAAATGCACGTACTATTTCTCTCTAGAGCACGCCAGACTCGTTGCCTCATTCTCCTCAGCTGCGGACTGTAGCTGCAAGAATCAGACGCTCCTGTGGGGAGCACGGCTGGTGTCACGCCACCGCCTGAGCCGGCTGCTGCTGGTGCGGATGCTGCATTATGTAATGTCACGCTCAGGGTCCGCGCGTCCCTGACCGCCGCGAGTGGCGAATGCCAACGGGCCATGATGGCTGCAGTGACCTCCACGACACGTAACAGCCGCCTCTGGGCCGTTGCCCGGATATTTACCACTCGCTTTATAGCCCAAGTCCTACCTTGTACTATACAGTCACCGTTGATATCGGGAGCAATATACACCTTTCGTCTACAAAGTTCCGAGACTGGTTTTATTCGTGCCGTATAAGCGACGTCAGCGCATTAACTATGGTGGCAGCTTGAACTACACTACTGGCCATTAAAATTGCTACACCACGAAGATGACGTGCTACAGACGCGAAATTTAACCGACAGGAAGAAGATGATGTGATATGCAAATGATTAGTTTTTCAGAGCATTCATACAAGGTTGGCGCCGGTGGCGACACCTACAACGTGCTGACATGAGGAAAGTTACCAACCGATTTCTCACACACAAACAGCAGTTGACCGGCGTTGCCTGGTGAAACGTTGTTGTGATGCCTCGTGTAAGGAGGAGAAATGCCTACGTACGTTTCCCACTTTGATAAAGGTCGCATTGTAGCCTATCGCGATTGCGGTTTATCGTATCGCGACATTACTGCTCGCATTGGTCGAGATCCAATGACTGTTAGCAGAATATGGAATCGGTGGGTTCAGGAGGGTAATACGGAACGCCGTGCTGGATCCCAACGGCCTCGTATCACTAGCAGTCGAAATGACAGGCATCTTATCCGCATGGCTGCAACGGATAGTGCAGCCACGTTTCGATCCCTGAGTCAACAGATGGGGACGTTTCAAGACAACAACCATCGGCACGAACAGTTCGACGACGTTTGCAGCAGCATGGACTATCAGCTCAGAGACCATGGCTGCGGTTACCCTTGACGCTGCCGGCCGAAGTGGCCGTGCGGTTAAAGGCGCTGCAGTCTGGAACCGCAAGACCGCTACGGTCGCAGGTTCGAATCCTGCCTCGGGCATGGATGTTTGTGATGTCCTTAGGTTAGTTAGGTTTAACTAGTTCTAAGTTCTAGGGGACTAATGACCCCGGCAGTTGAGTCCCACAGTGCTCAGAGCCATTTTGAACCTTGACGCTGCATCAGACAGGAGCGCCTGCGATTGTGTACTCAACGACGAACCTGCATGCACGAATGGCAAAACTTAATTTTTTCTGATGAATCCAGGTTCTATTTACAGCATCATGATAGTCGCATCCGTGTTTGGCGACATCGCGGTGAACGCACATTGGAAGCGCGTATTCGTCATCGCCATACTGGCGTATCACCCGGCGTGCATGGTATGGTGTGCCATTGGTTACACGTCTCGGTCACCTCTTGTTCGCATTGACGGCACTTTGAACAGTGGACGTTACATTTCACATTTGTTACGACCCGTGGCTCTACCCTTCATTCGATCCCTGCGAAACCCTACATTTCAGCTGGACAATGCACGACCGCATGTTGCAGGTCCTGTACGGGCCTTTCTGGATACAGAAAATGTTCGACTGCTGCCCTGGCCAGCACATTCTCCAGATCTGTCACCAATTGGAAACGTCTGGTCAATGGTGGCCGAGTAACTGGCTCGTCACAATACGCCAGTCACTACTCTTGATGAACTGTGGTATCGTGTTGAAGCTGCATGGGCAGCTGTACCTGTACACGCCATCCAAGCTCTGTTTGACTGAATGCCCAGGCGTATCAAGGCCGTTATTACGGCCAGAGGTGGTTGTTTTGGGTACTGATTTCTCAGGATCTATGCACCCAAATTGCGTGAAAATATAATCACATGTCAGTTCTAGTATAATACATTTGTCCAATGAATAGCCGTTTATCATCCGCATTTCTTCTTCGTGTAGCAATTTTAATGGCCAGTAGTGTAACATCTGTAAACAACAAATGTGCATTCGATCAGCCAGTTGTAAGCAGGCAGTGCCGAATAGTGTGCGTGCGACCGTAGCGTCTCAAAGCTGTCGTGTCACAAATGGAGCAACATCACTAATCCAATACATTCTCCAAAGTGTTTTGAAGCGGAGAAAAGAGTGTGCAAAATTTGTCCTGCACGCCTTGAGTCAAACATAACCAACATTGAAGACAATGTAACGCAGAAGTTCAACAATATCCCAAAGAAAGACTTTTCTGAGTCTGACATGGTTGTATGAACGTTCTATGCTTTGTCCTCGACTGTGTGTGTGTGTGTGTGTGTGTGTGTGTGTGTGTGTGTGTGCTTTTTATCAATCCAGCCTCGAATATTTTTGAACTGACGGGGTACAGAATCAGATAGGACCAGCAGTATTGCAAGATTGTTCGCTGACGATGCACCTGTGTACAGGAAAGTAGTGTTGTTGGACTATCGTAAGAAACTGCAGAAAGACTTGTACAAATTTTCCATTTGATGTAATGAGTGGCACCTCTCTTTAAATCTGGATAAATGTAAGATAATGTCCAAAACAAAGAGCAAGAACAGATTACAAGATCTGTGGCGAACTTCTTCTGCACTTGACATTGTATAAGTATTTACGGGCAATACCAACAAACAACATGAAATGTGACGATCACGTGAAAGCCGTACTGTTTACCATCTCCCAGTATTTATTACTTTTCCTTCTCCTTCCCACTGTCACTGTCCGCTTCTCTCTAAGCATGAAAATTCGCGAATATGTTCACATGCCAAAATTTTTGCGAAAATTTTTAAAGGTGCTGAGGAAGATAGAATGAGGTAGTCAGTATCCCATTTTTCGGTCACAGTCTTTTAATAAACAGAAGCATATTCGACTTTTTGTGCTCCGATAGGCGCATTTTTTCCACTGGCTCCCTTCTTTTTCCTGCTGCAACAGAGTATGTCATTCATATGAGAAGAACTTTATAGGTCAGTTAAATTTTGATAGCTTACTTATGTGGAATTGAAATAACGCAGAACTAATGTTACACTTCAGACCGGATTTTACGTGCACAAAAAAATTGCATGTGCTTCAGTATTACAACATGGGGTGACCAGACCCCTTCTGATGATAATGGAAACACTTAACAGCCTATTCCTCTGTGCTACGTCATTTTATAAATTACGTTTTCGCCTCATACCGGTTTCTACGTGTGTATTTTACATGTACAAGTAGGCTAACTTTGAAACTCCACATCTCCGAAACGGATAAAGATACCAAGGGCTATCCAAAACAATTTACCCTGCTTTTCCATCACCACTAGAACCGAAAGTATGATCCCCAGAAAAATCCCGTTTTATGTGCGGTGTTTTGGAGCACGCTGGTAGAGCATGCTGTCCCATGCGTACCGATTTGGGAAGGCGAATGGAAGGCTTAGATTTGTTAGAAGGGTTCTGGGAAAGTGCGATGCATCTGTAAGGGAAATCGCATACAAGAAGTTAGTGCGACCAATTCTAGCACACTGTGCTAGTGTTTGGAATCCTTATCAAATAGAGACGACAAGAGACATCGATCGAATCCAAAGACGCGGTGCTAGGATCGTGACAGGTCGGTGCAACCCATACGAATGTGTTACAGAAATGCTCGGGGAACTTATATGGGATCCTTGCGAGGGGAACGGGGTAGCTCTCCGGAAACGCTGTTGCGTAAATGTAAACAACCCGTATTCGAAGAAGACTGTGCAACCATTATGCTGTCTTTGACTTACAGGGGTTGGACGAAAATATGGAAACATCAAAGGCACAATACTTTATCTACATCTACATTTATACTCCGCAAGCCACCCAACGGTGTGTGGCGGAGGGCACTTTGCGTGCCACTGTCATTACCTCCCTTTCCTGTTCCAGTCGCGTATGGTTCGCGGGAAGAACGACTGTCGGAAAGCCACTGTGCGCGCTCGAATCTCTCTAATTTTACATTCGTGATCTCCTCGGGAGGTATAAGTAGGCGGAAGCAATATATTCGATACCTCATCCAGAAACGCACCCTCTCGAAACCTGGACAGCAAGCTATACCGCGATGCAGAGCGCCTCTCTTGCTGAGTCTGCCACTTGAGTTTGCTAAACATCTCCGTAACGCTATCACGCTTACCAAATAACACTGTGATGAAACGCGCCGTTCTTCTTTGGATCTTCTCTATCTCCTCCGTCAACCCGACCTGGTACGGATCCCACACTGATGAGCAATACTCAAGTACAGGTCGAACTAGCGTTTTGTAAGCCACCTCCTTTGTTGGCGGACTACATTTTCTAAGGACTCTCCCAATGAATGTCAACCTGGCACCCGCCTTACCAACAATTAATTTTATATGATCATTCCACTTCAAATCGTTCCGCACGCATACTCCCAGATATTTTACAGAAGTAACTGCTATCAGTGTTTGTTCCGCTATCATATAATCATACAACGAAGGATCCTTCTTTCTATGTATTCGCAATACATTACATTTGCCTATGTTAAGGGTCAGTTGCCACTCCTTGCACCAAATGCCTATCCGTTGCAGATCTTCCTGCACTTCGCTGCAATTTTCTAATGCTGCAACTTCTCTGTATACTACAGCATCATCCGTGAAAAGCCGCATGGAACTTCCGACACTATCTACTAGGTCATTTATATATATATATTGTGAAAAGCAATGGTCCCATAACAGTCCCCTGTGGCACGCCAGAGATTACTTTAACGTCTGTAGACGTCTCTCCATTGAGAACAACATGTCGTGTTCTGTATGCTAAGAACTCTTCAATCCAGCCACACAGCTGGTCTGATATTCCGTAGGCTCTTACTTTGTTTATCAGGCGACAGTGCGGAACTGTATCGAACGCCTTCTGGAAGTCGAGGAAATGCCTAATACGGCGTACGAAACCCGTTGGCATTCAAAACAGCTTCCAGTCGTCTCGGAACGGACAAATACTGGCCCTGTATGGTTTTCAAGGGAATCTTATGCCATTCTTCCTGCAAAATAGTGGCAATTTCAGGTACTGGTGATACAGGTGGGTAGCGATCACGCACCATTCTCTCCAAAGTAGATCACGAAGGCTCAGTAATTGAGATCTGGTGACTGTGGTCGCCAGGGGAGATGCGACAACTTATCCTCGTGATCACAAAACCACTCCTGTGTGAAGAGGGGCCCTGTCGTCTTGCTGCAGCACAGCATCATCATTGGAGAACAAACAATGCACTGCGGGATGGGCCTGATCAGCCAAAACGGTCACATAATCCTTGGAAGTAATACGACCTTGCAGGGTAACCATGGGGCACATGGAATACCACAGTGTGGCTGTCCAAATCATCACCGGACCTCGCCATGTTTCACTCTCCGGACGTAATCTGGGCCAGAAGTTGCAAACAGAGTGAAACAAGACTCATTCGACCAAACGACTTTCTTCCATTACTTCATAATCCAGGTCTTTTGGCTTTGGCATCACGTTTTCCTGTTGCGGGCATTTACATCACTGATGAGAGGTTTTGGAATTCCAACTCGCCCTACAGTTCCCTGCTTATGGAGCTCCCTTCATGTTGTTTTGGTTCTGACAAGGTTCGCAATTGCAGCATTTAGTTGTGCAATGACTTCTGCAGTTCTTTTCCCTTATTTTTCGTCGCAATCCTTTTCAGTGACCGTCTGTCACGATCACTGAACACACACTTCCGTCCGCGTTGCGTTTCAGTAGGTGATGTATTTCCGCTTTTCGCGTATGCGGTACAAATCTTCAATACGGTGTCTCATGAAATACAAACATTTCGGATCCTTGGGTTACGAAAACACCCTCCCTACGAGCGCCAACAATCTGCTCACGTTTCAAGTCACTTAGCGCCGACATAATGCACCCACAACTACACAGAATACTGTTCTGACCACGATTGACACTTGAAACCTATTGACGACATTACACAGCTGCCGTCCGAGATCAAATACGACAGCGCAAACTGCAGGTTTGTCTAGCAACTGCATTTATTTTCAGGCATGCATTTCCCGCGGTGTTTCCGTATTTTCTTCCAACTCCCTATATATCGCGTAGGAATCATGAGATAAAAAATTAGAGGTATTAGGGCACGTATAGAGGCATATAGATAGTGATTTTTCCCTCGCTCATCTTGTGACTGGAGTAGTAAAGAAAACTTATAATACTCGTTCAATGTGCCTTCGGCGTGCCCTGTAAGTGGCTTGCGGAGTAATTATGTACATGTAGAAATAGCACCCATATATTTGAATATATTGGCTACCGACACAGGAACAGGATCGTTAACAAAGGGATATCTAACTGCCTTTTAGTATCTCTGCCAGAAAGTGATATGGAGCTGACAGTTATTCATGCACCACTGAGGGCGCTACCAGGATGAAACTCTGGACGCTACTGCAAGAGGCGCTATCGTCACATCTCTCTACACTGGTATCTCAGCAGGCAAATTCAGCGTACTCTCAGATTCTTGTCTTCTGCTTAGTCCTCCATGTAGTAGTTAGGCGAAAAGCTTCCATCTGTCCATCTGTCGTAATGCGATTATGGATTATTTATTTATTTGTTTCTTACTGTAAACCTAAGTCATTGACTGTGGCTGAAGCAGGGAACTGCTGTATCAATATCATATTGCAATACTTCATTGGAAGACGACCCACATATCTAGCACAATTCCTCCCTTCACAAAATCTACGAATTTTATAAACTCTCCTGTGGTTTTATTCTTGCAAATGGTAATAGAAAATTTAGTGTTCCAGAGTGTTTCTTATGGTACATGCCTTTAATGTACAGACCATGCAGGAAACTGACAAGCATTTGTAACACTTATTCCAAAAAGCCGGCCGTAGTGGTCGTGCGGTTCTAGGTGCTACAGTCTGGAGCCGAGCGACCGCTACGGTCGCAGGCTCGAATCCTGCCTCGGGCATGGATGTGTGTGATGTCCTTAGGTTAGTTAGGTTTAATTAGTTCTAAGTTCTAGGCGACTGATGTCCTCAGAAGTTAAGTCGCATAGTGCTCAGAGCCATTTCAACCATTTTTTTTTAATTCCAAAATCCATTTTCTGTCACCCTGTGCACGTGTCTATTTTATCAAAATAGACCACATATTTAGCCCATAAGTGTAAGTAATCATCCAGAAAACCTGATATCTAATGTCCTGTTGCGAGAAATATGAGGGGATTTAAAAAGGTAAGTTACGCATTGTTATGGCAGGCCAAGTAACTTTTACTGAAATCTGCACTACACTTAAAAGTTACACAGATATATGACACTGTTTTTCAATGTAGTTTCTTTAAACAGTGGTTGGAGCGATCTACCAATCTTTCAGTTCCTCGGCGATAGAAATCAGCTCTTTGGTCCCAGAGCCATTCGATAAGTGCTGTGTGAACCCCCTCATCGTTAGAAAAGCTCTTGCCCAGTAAGAAGCTTATCAGTGTGACGAAAACATGGAAATCGCATGGTGCGAGATCTGAACTTCCCTTTCAGCTTGATCCAGCTCTTTGCGGCCTCGGTCTACATTTACATTTACATCTACATCTACGTACATACTCCGCAAACCGTCGTGGAAGAGGGTACAATTGCTAGTCATTCCCGTTCGCGTTCCACTCCCAAATACAGCGAGCGAAAAACAACTTTCTACATGCCTCTGTACGAGTCCTAATCCCTCTAATCTTATTTTCTTGGTCCTTACGCAAAATGTACGTTGGCGGCAGTAGAGTCGTTCTGCAGTAAATTTCCTCAATAGTGCTTCTCAAAAAGAACATCATCTCCACTCCAGTGATTCCAGTTTGAGTTCCCGAAGCATCTACATAACATTTGCGTGTTGTTAGAACCTATCGGTAAGAAATCTAGCCGCCCGCCTCTTAATTGCTTCGATATCTACCGTTATTCCGACCTGGTGCGGATCCTAAGCACTGGAACAGTTCTCATCAGTGGGTCGCACTAGTTCCCTATATGCGATCTCCTTTGCATATGAATCACACTCCTAAAATTCTCAGAATAAACCGAAGTCGACCATTCGCCTTCCCAACTACAATCCTTGGGCGCAGCCCCGAATCCTCCCGAAACCAGGTAGGTAAGCAGGTAACAGGACCGAATCCTCCCAAACTGACACAAAGCGACAGAGCATTGTGTGCGCTAGTGACCACAGCTGCTTGCGGCCACTTCGCAGTTTACGGCAGGTCATTGTAGAGTGAACATGTCCTCAGACGGGCTTACAGTTTGAATGCCGGACATTTGCCACGCCCGACATTTGGCGCACTTGCCCCTTCGCCAGGTAGCTTGAGTAGAGATCCCTCAGGTAAGGGACGCCCTTCCTCGTACTTCTTCTGTCCGCTTTCAAACCGCCGTCTCCAAATTTTACTCGATACAACCAGTACGTAAGGGATCTTCTTCTTCGACATCTTGGCGAAATACAGAGCTTCTTTTCCGAAATCGAAATATTTATAACTTTTGGGAAACGAAAGTAATACCGACGATTATGTCAGTATGTAATTAGTTCTGCCAAGTATAAATACAGATCTCTCTGTCTGTAGGGTAACTTCCTTTCACGCTTACTAATTGCGATAGAAACAGTCCATCGGCAGGGGAGCAACAAGAAAGGAACGATGTAAAGAGAATGCGAATGTACGCTAATCATTTCTTTTTGATCACTGCATTTGTGCCAACTTTAATTATTACAACTGCATGCCCGAAAGACAATAAGGAAAGAAGAAATGGGAATGTGAATGTTTGAAAAGAAGAACAACATACTCCATATTAATTTACTCTCTAAAATCCGATATCCCTGCGGCGAAACATTAGTTAATAACGTGTAGCAGGACAATGTTAAAAACATGACTGAAAATACGTTCACTAAATAGAGATAAGAACATCTATGATTGGCATGTCATCTAAAGTCGACGTACAATTTTAAAATGTTAGAAATAAGGAAATGAAGTTATACAGCATGCTATGCTCGTAACGTACGTTGTTGTTCTACGTTGTTTAGCTCTGGTATTTACAGGGTCACAGATAAAGCATCCTAGGTTTTGGAGGGAAAAGACGTAATTGTAATGATCTGCACTAAAACAGAAACAAGAAGCACAACTTAAGGAAAAATAATGTAATGTGTGTGTCAGATCACAAGCGACATTGAAGCAGATAGTTCCTGAGACTTAGTATGGACAGAGGTTATATTCGACAACCGGAATAAATTAATAACTGGCTCCTTTTACCGACCCCCGGTCGCAGATGAAACAGTTGCTGAACAGTTCAAAGTAAACTTGAGTCTCATCACAAACAGGTACGCTATTCTACTATTATAGTTGGCAGTGACTTCAATCTGCCTTCCGTATGTTGACAAAAATACATTTTCAGACCCTATTGTAGATAGAAAACAATTTCCGTAATTGTTCTAAATGCTTTTTTAAAAATTATTTTGAACAATTAGTTCACGAGGCCATTCAAATTGTAAACGGTTACGAAAACACACTTGACCTCTTAGCCACAAATAATCCTGAGCATCACTACGGATACAGGAATTAGTGAGCACAGTCGTGCGAGGCTCAGTTCCGTAACAAAGAAATTCACCAAAACTAAACAAGAAATATACCTATTTATAAAAGCAGCTAAAAATTCGGTTGACGTTTTTCTAAGAGACAGTCTCCAATCCTTCCAAACTATGCAAGTGAAGACCATATGTGGCTTAAGTTCAAAGAAATAGTATCAACAGCACTCGAGAGATTCATACCAAATAAATTAATAAGAGACGGAACTGATCCCCCATGGTACACAAAACACGACAGAAAGCTGCTGCAGGAGCACCGAAAAAGGCACGTATAATTTAGATGAACGCAAAATCTCCAAGATTGGCGAAGTTTTACTGAGGTTCGAAATTTGGTGCGGATTTCAATGCGAGATGTATTTAATAGTTTCCACAATGAAAGTCTCTCTAGGAATGTGGCAGAAATTCCAAAGAGTCTCTGGCCCTACGTTAAATAAACCAACGGAAAGGCTCAGTAAGTACCATTACTGCGCGACAGCGATGAGAAGTAGTAGGGGGAGACAAGGGACCCAACCCTTCGGAGCAGGTAAAATCGTGGCAAGTGTCCGGCGTGGCAAATGTCCGCACACCTACAGTTTCAGTAAGTAGGAAGGGAAGGAAAATGTTGGTTTTGAAAGGTAACACCTTCGGTTTTTGAAAACTGCTTTTTGCAATATCGTGTTCAATCCACAATAATTTTGTGCCTGTGCCCCAGCGGTGTGCTGGCTGCGGGTCCCAAGCGCCGACCCTCTGGCCAACCCTAGCTACGACACTGGCACCGCGCACCGTCTTATGGTAAAACTCTGCTTCTAGACTCCTTATAAAGAAGAAATATGTACCAGATTTTACATTACACCCGCAACAATATGTGTCAAAACAGCATCCAACTTCGTGCATTACTTTTTGCATAATGCGAATACAAACAGGCACGCAGAAGAAATTATAAAAATATTTTTTGACGTCTATTGCGCTTCTATAGATCATTCAAATTAACTTTTCTTAACCATCTCCTATATTCAGACATCGGACACTTATCAGTTTGTTGTACGTATAGATTTGCTGTAAATGTAACCATAATTCATAAAATGAACACTAAGGTAGAATATGTGTTGCGAAATCATGATTTGCTATTTTAATAAATTAGTTATGAGGAAATCAAGTCCACAAATGATTCCAGTTTCTAAAAATATATATCTAAATAAGATAAAAGATAAAACTTTTAAACATACAATACACGCGAATTTTTTTTACATCTTCTACTATAACTTCATATGCTTTCCTTTGCCTGCTTAGAGTATTCGTAACGTTTAGAACTGCTACCTGCTTCAAACGGGAGGATTCGGTCCCATCGTTTTTCAGACCCCTGCGGGCTTGGGAGAATTCGGGGCTGCGCCCCAATCCTTACATGTTCATGCCATTTCATATGCCTTTGCAACGTTACGCCTAGATATTTGATCGAAGTGAATGTGTCAAGCAACACACTAATAATGCTATGTTCGTTATGGGTTTGTTTTTCCTACTCATCTGCAGTAACTTACACTTCTCTACATTTAGAGCTAGCTGCCATATCAACTAGAAATTTTGTCTAAGTCACCTTGTACCCTTCAACAATCACTCGACGCTAACACCTTCTTGTACACCACAGTATCATCGGCGAACTGCTGCAGACTGCTGCTGCTGCTTACTGTGTCCGCCAGATCACTTATGTATATAGAAAGAAATGGTTGGCACCATTTCATTACGGTCGGAGAGACATTGCGTTTGGTCCATATACTGGCTGAATTTTAGATTTTATCTGTGTGCAATTTAGACGTTTTGCGCGCAAGAATGGTACTGTGCCGCGTACTTTAACTTTGGAGTATGTTTCCAATTGCCACGCCATTTCACTCTCACACTGTGATGCACCTGTTATCCGAGAGGCAGAAGAACTATGTCTATAGGAAACCCGGAATGTTTGCTCTCCTCTGGCAATGCGCCACTCTTGTCTTATGGTCTAAACATGGGACGTAACTTGTTTTTGATGTTCCTACGCATATTGTCGCATTTGTAGTACGTGTCTATGGCATTGTGTGACAATATAAACGTTGGTAGGCGAAGCGTCATTTCAGAGATACAAAGTGTGTAAAAATGTATTTGGTTTTATTTTGACAAAAATGTGCCTACTCATAGTTTAATGTCAGTTTATTTTTAGTGAGTACTTGCTTAGTTCAACTGCAAATTTTTTCATCGATAATGGCGTATCGGCTTTGTTCAATAATAAGAATTACGCGTACTCACAGGTTGGCTATTTTATCGATTATTGTGTCATCTCATGGCATTGTTTTGCAAGACAATGGAATGAGTGAGCAAAGCTTAAGTGCAAACAAAGAAGAATCAATTTTCTTATCAGCACGCCATTGTCCATAACTGAGTAGTCAGCACGGTACAACGCCATGTGAGGGGTCCGGGTCCGATTCCCAGCCGGGTCAGAGATTTTTTCCGCTCGGTGTCTCGGTGTTGAGTTGTTTTCATCATCATTTTATCCACATCCACACGCAAGTCGCCGAAGTGGCATCAACTAAAAGAGTTGCAGCAGGCGATCGGATCGGCCTATTCGATGGGAGGCCCTAGCCACATTTCATTTCATTGTCCACATCACACTCGATTTTTGAAATGATGCAGACCTATCACCATTTTATGCACTCATCGGAAGTTCTTTTTTTTGTTCTAGAGAAATTTCGTGGCCGCCATATTGTATGTGGTCAAAGAAATTAAATACGAGGATCTTTGGGTAGCACGCTCAGACAGCTGCAGTTTAGGTAGAAATCGCTGGTCGTAGACAAGTCTCTGGATGTAGTCTGTAGAGGGGCTGGCTCTGCACTGTGTTTCATTGCTCTGTTTGCAGTGTATGTTCCCGCCACACCAGTTATCGGATCATTACTACAGACTTGCTTTCTCTTTGACTGCTCTTTGGTTGTTTCTCACTCCAGTAACGCAAATTCTGCTTCGGATTAGTTTTGATTGGTATGTACCTAAATCAATTCTTTCTTTAGGCTACGGTAACTATGCTGCCAAAAAGTAGAAAATCCGGAATTGGAAAGAGGGGTGAAGCACTTTTTTTTTTTTTTTAACAGGAAGGGAAACATTTTGGTGTTATACAGGCGACGGGAACATCAAGACCCTTGTTTGAGAGGATGAGACTCGGAAAACGTGAAATAACGTCCATGATTGGAACAAGACTGGGCTGAGACATCGATGGTATCTGGAGTGTTTACGTATGTAGCAGAAACGTTTGGAACTCTGGAGGGCGCGACCAAATCGATATTGCGTACGCTGATCTAAATCATGTAATACTTTACGAAATAGATTCGCATTCTGCGACTCTGCATTGACGTCAGCTGTTTGCGACACATGAAAATTTATGCGAGCTGGGACTCGAACCTGGGTTTCCCACTTGTCGCCTGCGGTTGGCTTAACCACGTCGGTTATCTGAGCACGGCTCCAGGACCGATCAAAACGTCCGCATATCACGTTGTCAAGACCATTATGCTCGCACAATTCTTGATTCCCGCAAATATAGCGTCATTTTAGCCCGTAGGGACACGGATAAGTCGTTGATCGTTACAGTGTTTCTCTTTACACAATGTCTGTATCTTCACAATACGTGCTTGCATGTCTGAAGGAAATTATCTTGTGAAGATACAGACACTACATAAACACAGAAATTGTAACCATAAATGATCATGTAATACTGTCACACACTATGTAAAACCAAGATGTACCTTATTTACTGAAACTATTCTTGATGGAAGTGGCTTCTCCCACATGCGATTATTTAGTTTTGTTCAGTTTTCAAGCGGGAAAATTCTACAACGACCAGTCTTTTGAAGTACGCATTAATATATATCTGGGCTAGACAAGTATTACTGAGCTAGACAAGTATTATTTACAACGTGAGTTAATGCCGGCTGCCAAAACGGAAGGAAATGGCGTGCGTGTAATAACGCATGGCCTCCAGATGAAAGCAAAACCCTCGAACAGCAATAATGCATGTTAACTCGCTCTGTTTAGACGGAAGTTCTTCGTATCTGCTTTCATCAGGCAACGAACATGAAAATGTACAACAGAGCTCCAGACAATTCGTTTTGTTATTAACTTAGTTACCAAGGCTGGACGTCATGTATGCTTAAACACCACCGACTCTTCCAATCATTGCACTTGGGTAGTATTTCTACATTTAGTCTTTATCAAGTATATTGTCGTGGTTTAGTGAGTAAGCAATGCCAAATCAATGAAAAATAATAAAAGGAATATGTTGTTACTTCAGAAACAAAATATCTGCGAAGCATTCAGTTATTGTTTATTTAGCTCGTGAATAAATAAACGTATTTAACGAATCTGCCCTCCTCCGCAGTTAAGCATTCAGTGAGTCTGTCTTACGGAAGACGGAGGTTCATTCCTCCGTACTGCCAAGAAATTATCATCCTGAGAGGTTTGCCGTCCGTTCATCATCCTGATAGGTTTACTGTCCGTTCAGCCTCGTGAAGACAAATACTGAGACCTAGCTGCTAGGATTTTAGTTTAGTTTTAAAATTAAGGATAGATAATAATTGTACAGTTATACTAACACTTAAAATTACAGTTGCAGTGCGACGCAAACTATTTCTTGCAAGCCTCTGTGCGAACTGATATTCGTGTACTTTTATCTACTCGTATAGTCGTAGATTGTTGTCACGAAATTGGTTTTTCGAATTTTCTAGGCGTATTTCTTAATGTGTTTGCCAGTAGACCTTTCATAGCAATTCTCTTAAACTCTATCGCCGCTCAAACATGTCTGTGTGAACATTTACGCTTTCCTCCTTTGTACAGCACGATGTACCTGTTAGTCCTCTCAAGTTGATCCCACATATTTGAGTAGTATTCAATACAGCACCACCAGATATATGTTGTATGCAACCTCTGTAATAAACTGCAGTCTACCAGAACTTCCGTATCTGTGGATGACTCTCCACCCAGGATCATGTGTTAAGTTTTGTCAGTCAAGAAATTTTCAGTTCAGTCGCAAATATGGCTATATACCTCATACTAGCTATGTACTAATATTTTATTATTTTTCATATTTTGGAATTATCCTAAAAATAGAAGTGAAAGATGCAGCATGATAACTCCATTGACCAGTTCTGCTACCTCTTTTTTCATCTTTGTGAACTGTGTTCTCTTCCCTCCTGTGAAAACTGTTCTCTGCTCAAGGTATTTCGATAAATTATACTTATGAACAGAGCTACTTCACTTGCAAATTCTATGTAAAACCTGGCAGTAACGCTCTTGTGATTAAAGCGTTTTCTTATTTTTATTTGCTGCTCGGTACGTTATTAACAATAAATTACATTTTTACACCAGTCACTGAGTCTTATAAAACATTCTTTCATTTACCAGTGTTCAATATCCCATCGACAGTCATCTCAATAAATACAGGGTGACCCAAAAGTCCATTAACGTATGAAAATTCAATACTTCATCGAATAATGTAGGTAGAAAGTAAAAATTGACACACACACGCTTGAAAATACGTGGGGTATTATTGAAACAAAAACGTTCACGAAATGACCGACGGATAGCGCTTCGTATGATACAAGAGCGATAATTAGCATAACAACAGATTTTTTACAAAAGACGATGTTCTTTAGAACAAATGCTCAACATGTCGGCCGTCATTCAACAATACTTGTAGTCGAGGGACAATATTGTGAAAAGCACTGTACAACATGTCAATAGGTATGGTGAGAAATTGCCACGGATGTTGTCTTTTAGCATCTCTAATGCCGTCGGACGATCATGGCAGACTTGGAACCACAACCAATAATCACACGGATTGAGGTTTGGGGTTCTGGGAAGCCGGATTATGGTATCTGTGGCGGCTCAGCACGCGATCGCCATCAAACGAAGTGCGCAAGAGATCTGTCATGCGTGCAGCAATGTGGGGTGGAGCGCCATACTGCATAAATGTCGTACCTTCCAACAGGTATAACTACAGCTAATTTTATACACGATTCTCATGCGACGTCACTGACGTGTTGTTGTCCAGCGCCATATATTGACCAGTTTTCGAACTTGTTTTTGGTTTCAATGAAACCCCCATGTCATTTCAGGCATGTGTGACAATTTTTACCTTTCTACCCACATTATTCCGCGAATTAGTGCATTTTCAAAAGTTAACGAACTTTTGGGTTACCCTGTACATCGAACTAACTCGGTTCTGGTAAGAAAGGAGTACGCCATTAACAGTAGTGTTACCGGGGCGATCATCCTAGCATTGATGTGGAATGACTGAAATCCTAGATGAGAATGACCGGATAGGGTTTTACTCGAGCAACCTTGGCATTTTCTACTTCGCAACTTTCAGGAGTTGTCTGCCTGTTACTTTACATGCATGCGGTTTTCTGTTGCATAACGAAGTCTTGAATCACCATCCGAAAGACTTTCAACATCGTCTGATCGGTGCAAATTCTGTGGAGGTTTCACGTTTCACATCCGGGCCAGGGACGAGCCAGTCGAGGCAACACATTACGCCGGCGCTGCCACCACAGTTTCCGTTAAATTTTAGCATAGCTTCCAGATCCAGCAGCTGAATATGTATATCGTGTACCTTTCTTGCATCACTTGAAGATCTATCAGTCATTCTGTCCTTACGTTACAAATCTCTGTCGCAATTATTGAAAGAATTTTGAGAAATTTTCTGCGTAATGTTTCCTCAGTTTTGGGAAAGCTGATGTCACATCTTGCATAGTGGTAAATATTACCCATATAGTTCTTTTATCAAATATGCGTTAATTCACCATAATTTTAGATCATGTTAAAGTGTCACACTTCACAGTGTAGTTAGTTCAGATGTTTCAAATGGCTCTAAGCACTATGGGACTTAACATCTGAGGTCATCAGTCCCCTAGACTTAGAACTACTTGAACCTAACTAACCTAAGGACATCACACACATCCATGACCGAGGCAGGATTCGAACCTGCGACCGGAATGAAGCGCCTAGAACCGCTCGGTCACAGCGGCCGGCTCCGACGAGTGAAAATGTGTGCCAGACTGGGATTCGAACCCAGGATCTCCTGCTTACTAGGCAGTTATGTAAACCACTGCGCCATATGGACACAGTGTTTACTGTAATTTCGCGGACTACCTCGGCACGCCTCCTGGCCGACCCACATTCCCATCTGCCTAGTAAGCAGGACATCCTTGGTTCGATTCCCAGTCGGGTGTACATTTTCACTCGTCGCTGCTGATTCCGCCAAAATCTCGATGCAGCTGACATCAATAATTCCTTCCCTCTCCTTTCCTTCCGCTCCCCCATCCACCTTCAATTTACAAATGGCTAATCGAAGTGCCTGCTCTATGCTCTGGAGGCTGATTGTCTGAAAAGTCTGCACGTGAAAATAATGTCATGGAGGTATTAACAGTTTCAAAAGGAGGAGTCTGTGGGTGGCCTTGGTAGGGTGCAGCAGCCAAGTTTGAGCCCTCTGGGGTGGAGGAGGTGTAGAGGCGTATTTCGGAAGTTTGTAGTCAGGTTGTTTTTGCGTATGGAACATTCAGAAAGTGTCTGAAAGTGCGTTCCCTTTCGTGCGTGTGGGATACGTCTTAATCTATTGCTGGTTTTCGAGGTGGACGTTGACGCTAGTGAGCGTACACGGACTGTCAAGTGAGAGTTTGCCTAACAGAGTGTGGAGCAGCTGGATAACTGGAGACGTTGTGTAACGAAAGAAGTGGACTTGGCGAAGATTGTTAGAAGAAGAATAGTCTTGCTCCAATACAAATGTGGAGTTCTCATGTATGTCGTTACTCGACTGTGCTCCTTTGTTATTTACAGAAGAGATGGCCGAAACTGGCTGGCGACGGTGCGGTGATTGATTGTGGTGTTTGTTTTCAATCCAGTGGTCGGATTTGGGAGCTTTAGCTTCAGGGCACTGAATAGTGATATAGCGGATGTGGCTGCTTTAATGCTGTCTCGCGGGTCTAAGCGAGGATGGTGAGCCTTATTTGGCTTTATAACGAAGATGTAGCAGGACCTAGAAATCATCCAAGTCCGCCAACAAACGTTTGGGAGGAAGTCTGCGGAGCAATAAGTTTCGTGATTTATCCCGTTCACCGCGTGGTCTCTGACGTCGGCCGCCACAGGACTGCACCAGACACTACAGAAGCTCGAAGACGACGCTACGGGCGAGGACGAACGTTTCAAAACGGAGCCTCAACTAGGGAAATATCGTCTGCAAGTATAAGAAAAGAGAGCGCTTGAACAGGTATCTCACAGTTTGTTCTCCTCCACACAGTAACTTGATATCCTCCTATGTGAAATCCCACAATTTAAGGGAAGACCTCGTGCGACCGACTACCGTTCTTAGGCGGTTAAGGAACCTCCATTCACCCATTCATCGGATGGTGTTCTCGCGGTCCCATTTGTAAGGAACAGGAACAACCAATGTTACCTAGCGATTGAAAACAACGCAGGTCATTCCCGTTTTCGAATAGGGTCATCGGACGGAAGCAAATAACGACAGATCTCTATAACTGGGATCATATCTGTTGTAGAGTTATGGAACACGTTTTAAGCTCACACATTATGACTTTTTTTTGGAGAACAAAAATCCCCTCTATAAAAATCAAAATCGATTCCGCAAAAAGAAAGCAAGTGAAATTCAGCTCGCTCTGTCTCCATGAGACCCAGAGCGCCGTAGACAACGGCGCCCACAAGCAGCTAGGAAGGAAGGATTCAGATAACACATTGTGCCCGCTAAATCATCTTTAATTTTCTGGAGAAGTTTAATTACAAGACATGAAAGCAAATTTAAAATCTTTAGTGCTAGTGGGAGAGTATGCGTGGAAAGAATACGAGACTAAAACCTAAGAGATCGAGTGTGACGGCTAAACGTTGAAATCGTTCAGTACTTAGTACGAGGTGTGTGACTGCACGAGGAAAAGGGTGTATGCTTTAACTGAGAACGTACTGCACGGCAAAATCACATTAACATCACCACCACCTAGTCCATGTCAATGTGCAATAACCACTCACAGACGACGGGATGCAGCATTAGCAGTGGAGGGTGTATACAGCTTGTCGAGAGGACGCAGAAAACAGTGCAGTCGTTGTCGCAATGCGGAAACGGAGCGAATTATCTGACGTCCAAAAGGGTGAAAGCATTTGCGAAGCCATTTGAACCATGTGAACCACTCGTCGGCGCTGATTCCTCATAAAATCCCGATGCAGCTGAGATCAGTAGTTTCATCTACATACATACTCCGCAATCCACCATACGGTGCGTGGCGGAGGGTACCTCGTACCACAACTAGCATCTTCTCTCCCTGTTCCACTCCCAAACAGAACGAGGGAAAAATGACTGCCTATATGCCTCTGTACGAGCCCTAATCTCTCTTATCTTATCTTTGTGGTCCTTCCGCGAAATGTAAGTTGGCGGCAGTAAAATTGTACTGCAGTCAGCCTCAATGCTGGTTCTCTAAATTTCCTCAGTAGCGATTCACGAAAAGAACGCCTCCTTTCCTCTAGAGACTCCCACCCGAGTTCCTGAAACATTTCCGTAACACTCACGTGATGATCAAACCTACCAGTAACAAATCTAGCAGCCCGCCTCTGAATTGCTCCTATGTCCTCCCTCAATCCGACCTGATAGGGATCCCAAACGCTCGAGCAGTACTCAAGAATAGGTCGCACCAGCGTTCTGCGAGGTGCATTCAAGTTCTAAGGCCTCCGATTTTTTTTCTAAGTAACTACTCACCCAACATCGATGAAACTGGCGTTACTTCTCGACGTAATCGCCCTGTAGACGTACACATTCCATGGCAGCGGCGAAGGCTTCTTTAGGAGTCTGTTTTGACCACTGGAAAATCGCTGAGGCAATAGCAGCACAGCTGGTGAATGTGCGGCCACGGAGAGTGTCTTTCATTGTTGGAAAAAGCCAAAAGTCACTAGGAGCCAGGTCAGGTGAGTAGGGAGCATGAGGAATCACTTCAAAGTTGTTATCACGAAGAAACTGTTGCGTAACGTTAGCTCGATGTGCGGGTGCGTTGTCTTGGTGAAACAGCACACACGCAGCCCTTCCCGGACGTTTTTGTTGCAGTGCAGGAAGGAATTTGTTCTTCAAAACATTTTCGTAGGATGCACCTGTTACCGTAGTGCCCTTTGGAACGCAATGGGTAAGGATTATGCCCTCGCTGTCCCAGAACATGGACACCATCATTTTTTCAGCACTGGCGGTTACCCGAAATTTTTTTGGTGGCGGTGAATCTGTGTGTTTCCATTGAGCTGACTGGCGCTTTGTTTCTGGATTGAAAAATGGCATCCACGTCTCATCCATCGTCACAACTGACGAAAAGAAAGTCCCATTGATGCTGTCGTTGCGCGTCAACATTGCTTGGCAACATGCCACATGGGCAGCCATGTGGTCGTCCGTCAGCATTCGTGGCACCCACCTGGATGACATTTTTCGCATTTTCAGGTCGTCATGCAGGATTGTGTGCACAGAACCCACAGAAATGCCAACTCTGGAGGCGATCTGTTCAACAGTCATTCGGTGATCCCCCAAAACAATTCTCTCCACTTTCTCGATCATGTCATCAGACCGGCTTGTGCGAGCCCGAGGTTGTTTCGGTTTGTTGTCACGCGATGTTCTACCTTCATTAAACTGTCGCACCCACGAACGCACTTTCGACACATCCATAACTCCATCACCACATGTCTCCTTCAACTGTCGATGAATTTCAATTGGTTTCACACCACGCAAATTCAGAAAACGAATGATTGCACACTGTTCAAGTAAGGAAAACGTCCCCATTTTAAGTATTTAAAACAGTTCTCATTCTCGCCGCTGGCGGTAAAATTCCATCTGCCGTACGGTGCTGCCATCTCTGGGGCGTATTGACAATGAACGCGGCCTCATTTTAAAACAATGCGCTTGTTTCTATCTCTTTCCAGTCCGGGGAAAAAAAATCGGAGGCCTTAGAACTTGAATGCACCTCGTATAAGCGGGCTCTTGTACAGATGAACCACATCTCTCCAAAATTCTACCATGAACCGAAGACGATCGTCCGCCTTCCCCACAACTGCCATTACGATGTCCTTAGGTTAGTTGGGTTTAAGTAGTTCTAAGTTCTAGGGGACTGATGACGTCAGATGTTAAGTCCCATAGTGCTCAGAGCCATTTGAGCCATATATCTTTGACAACGATGTAAATAATTTAAACGTCTTTGCCTTAACTATGATCTCTGTCCGTCTTGGTGTTCGCACTTGGCGGGAAGTGTTGTGTATAATGACGTCAAGTCATGTTTGCGATGCTATAGAAAGCAGACATAGTTGTAATTTCTAGCTCAAGGGTGCCAATGGACGTTACATTTTGTCAATATGAGACCTGAAGAGTTGAAAATACAAAAGGTTAAAATTGTAGATATCTTTATTTCATTTCGTAGTTAGTGATTCATCAGTCATAGTCCTGGAAACAGTTTACTATCTTCGCACAATCAAGGCTTGTGACCGTAGTTATATTCCTGGTAAGAAGACATCGAGAAAAACGTCAGGATAGTGAGCTAAGTAAAAAGTTATATTTTAGTAAAGTGAACATGCCCTTCAACGCCATTTCCTTCGGAATAATGACGAAAGTCCGTTCAGTGGATCTGTCATTATATAGATGTTATTGAAGTGGTGTGTTACACCACACTGACATAGCTGCAGGGAAAGCAGATTCCAGGCTGAGATTCACAGCAAGAATCATATGGTAACGTAATTCATCCATGAAGTAAATGTCTTACAGAACACTCGTTCCAGCAGTACCGGTACTTGAGAAGTACTCTTCCGTTTGGGACCGTTGCCAAGTAGGATTGATGGAAGAAATACACTGAGATGACGAAAGTTATGGAATACCTCCTAATATCGTGTCGGATCTTCTTTTTCCCCGGCGTAGTTCAGCATCTCGACGTGGCGTGGGCTCAACAAGTCGTTGGAAGTCACCTGCAGAAATACTAAGTCATGTTGTCTTTATAGCCGTCCATAATAGCGAAAGTGTTGCCGGTGCAGGTTTCTGTTCACGAACTAACCTCTCGATTATGTCCCATAAATGTTCGATGGGATTCATGTCGCCCAAATCATTCGCCCGATTTGTCCAGAATATTCTTCAGACGCATTGTCATCCATCAAAACTCTATCGTTGTTTGGGAACTTGAGGTTCATGAATGTCTGCAAATGGTCTCTAAGTAGCCGAACATAACCGAGGACCCAGTCCATTCCATGTAACAAAACCTACACCATTATGGAGACACCACCAGCTTGCACAGTGCCTTGTTGACAACATCTTCTTGGGGTCTGCGACACACTGGAAACCTATCATCAGCTCTAATCAACTGAAATCGGGACTCATCTGACCAGGCCATGGTTTTCCAGTCGTCTAGGGTCCAACCAGTATGGTCACGAGACCAAAAGAGGCGCTGCAGGCGACGTTGTGCTGTAAGTAAAGGCACTCGCGTTGTTCGTCTGCTGCTATAGCCCATTAACACCAAATTTCGCTGCACTGTCCTAACGGAAACATTTGTCGTAGAAAATGAACACACTTCATGCGCCACGATCGCAGTGTAGACACTTTTATTGTTCCAAGTTGACCCGTTTCAACAGTTTTCCGCTACCATCAATATAAGGGGAAAACAAAGATAATAAGGGGGACGGGGTGGAGAGAGACAGTGCCTTGTTGAGATCAGGATATGACGGATATATGAAACATACAATATTCCGCGTACCTTGTGGAACTTGCTATAAAATTACCACGTTACATTACTTGAAGTCAAAGCATGAAAGGCACTCCCTACGTATACATGAATTGATAAAAATCCAGTTGATAAAATAGACACAAAAGATAAAAAGTACACAGTTAAAATCCTAGTGTCGTCCATGCAAGTTAGCGACGGACATGATTCTCACTCGCAAGCACCACGCTGCCGGCGGAGTGTTAACAAGCATCTGCAGACCTGCTACGAAGTTATCTATCTCGCCGCTGGATGGCGCGTGTAGTACATGCTAAACAAGGTTGCTACATAGAGCATGCTAAAGGATAACATACGGTGGTTACAAGCAATGAAAAGCGATGCGCCAGAAAGAAGGCTGAATTTTTCAAAGTGCCCGACATAACAACTGGGAATGCATACTGGCCATACATATAAAATTACCATTTCCCTATGTTCCATGTAAAATCTGTAATAATTACATACTGTGTGTTTATTGACAGCGCGAAAAAACAGTAATAATAAAAAATAACAAAGCAATATGACGTAAAAAGAATAAAACCGCACTGGTGCGATCGCAATGCTAAACTGGCCACCGGAAAGATCTGGAGTGTTCCCCCCCCCCCCCCCCCCCCCCCACCCCCGCTACCAGCCCCTCATCCTCCATTTTCCATGGGATATTTTGCGGGACATGGCAATTTTATACCAACTTCCCGAAGGTACGTACGATATTATATATTTTACATACTCATCACATGAATTGTAGTCTCCCTTCACCCCCTCCCCTCTTGTTGTGGTCTTCAGTCCGGAGACTGGTTTCATGCAGCTCTCCATGCTTCTCTATCCTGCGCAAGCTTCTTCATCTCCCAGTACCTACTGCAACCTACATCCCTCTGAATCTGCTTAGTGTATTCATCTCTTGGTCTCCCTGTACGATTTTTACTTTCCACGCTGCCCTCCAATACTAAATTGGTGATCCCTTGATGCCTCAGAACATGTCCTACCAACCGATCCCTTCTTCTAGTCAAGTTGTGCCACAAACTCCTCTTCTCCTCAATTCTATTCAATACCTCCTCATTAGTTATGTGATCTACCCATCTAATCTTCAGCATTCTTCTGTAGCACCACAATTCGAAAGCTTCTATTCTCTTCTTGTCTCAACTATTTATCGTCCACATGGCTACACTCCATACAAATACTTTCAGAAACGACTTCCTGACACTTAAATCTATATTCGATGTTAACAAATTTCTCTTCTTTAGAAACGCTTTCCTTGCCATTGCCAGTCTACATTTTGTATCCTCTCTACTTTGATCCTCTTATTGTCCTTGTTTTCTCCTTAAATCAGATGATGGCAGCATAAGAGTTTTGAAGCCGGTCATCTTGGAGCAATGTGTCCACACTGCGATCGTGACGTATGAAGTGTGTTCATTTTCAACCATACCGATCGCCCCACAGCACAGCATGTGTACCTTACGTTTGTCGTGCGCCCCCACCTTGATTTTTGCGGTCATTTCATGCAGTGTTGTTTGTATGTTAGCAACGACAACACTGCCGGGCCTGGTGCTCTAGCGGTTCTAGGCGCCCAGTCCGGAACCGCGCGACTGCTACGGTCGCAGGTTCGAATCCTGCCTCGGGCGTGGACGTGTGTGATGTCCTTAGGTTTGTTAGGTTTAAGTCGTTCTAAGTTCTAGGGGGCTGATGACCACAGCTGTTAAGTTCCATAGTGCTCAGAGCCATTTGAACCAAGCCAATGACAACACTACGCAAACACCGCTGCTCTCGGTTGTTAAGTGAAGGCCGGCGGCCACTGCGTTGTCCATGGTGAGAGATAATGCCTGAAATTTGGTATTCTCGACACACTCTTGATACTCTGGATCTCGGGATATTGAATTCCCTAACGATTTCCGAAGTAGAATGACCCATGCGTCTAGCTGCAACTACCATTCCGCATTCAGAGTCTGTCAGTTCCCGCTGCGCGGCCACAATCATGTCGGAAACCTTTTCAAAGAAATCATCTAATGGATTGGCGACTCCATAGGGTGATGTGTGCACAACGACCATATACGTGAAATTAGAAGGAAGGTCAGCGTTGGCCGTAATATTGATGGTTTATTGACAGCAAAATCGATTTTCAATCACATAGTGATCATCTTCAGTGCTGTAGTGTACAAATTAAACTCATAGGCACTGGTGTCAAGTTATTATCTGTAACCAAAGCTATGAAAGGATTACAGTAAATATTTATACCTTGAGTATGCGATACTGCAACCATCTGTGTATGTGCATATTGCTATCCCACGACTTTTGTCACATCAGTGTAGAGAAGATTTAAAGAAAAGCAGCCAGTTTCGTCACGGGTTCAATCAGTAAGTGCAAAAGCGTCCCGGGGTCATCTAACTTCAGTGGCAGATGCTTCAAGAGGGGCGTTGTACACCACACTATGGGCTGTTGTTAAAATTCAGAGGACGTACATTCCTAGAAGAGTTCAAAATGGCTCTGAGCACTATGCGACTTAACTTCTGAGGTCATCAGTCGCCTAGAACTTAGAACTAATTAAACCTAATTAACCTAAGGACATCACACACATCCATGCCCGAGGCAGGATTCGAACCTGCGACCGTAGCGGTCGCTCGGCTCCAGAGTGTAGCGCCTAGAACCGCACGGCCACTCCGGCCGGCCCTAGAAGAGTCAACCAACAAATTGCCTCCTCTTATAAATATCTCACGAAACGACCATGAAAGTAAAATGAGAGACATTCGAGCACATACAGAGGTTTACTAACAACCGCTCTTCCTGAGCAATATTTGCGACTGGAATAGGAAAGGGGGAATTGATGCCGCGCAGGATTAACCGAGGGGTCAAGGCGCTGTAGTCATGGACTGTGCGGCTTGTCCCGGCGGAGGTTCGAGACTTCCCCCGGGCATGGGTGTGTGTGTTTGTCCTTAGGATAATTTAGATTAAGTAGCTTGTAAGCATAGGGACTGATGACCTTAGCAGTTAAGTCCCATAGGATTTCACACACATTTGAACATTTTTTGGGGGAAGTGGTAGTGGTAAACCAAGTACCCTCGGCGGCGTACCGTAAGGTGGCTTGCTAACTATAGACGTAGATGTTCAGCTGTTAACTCGATATAACATATACGTTGGAGTGTAGTAATAAAAACAATTTCCATAAGACGTTTTCTTGGAGAGGAGTATGGTGCGCAGTCTCCTTTATAGGTGAGCTACACTTTCCAAAAAATTTCCCAGTAAATCAAAGTCGATATTTGCTTTCCCTGCTACCGCCCTTACGTGCTTGTTCCATTTCATGTTGCTTTGCAACGTTACGCTTATGTATTTAATCAACGTGATTGAGCACACTACTAATGCTGTATTTGAACATTACGGAATCATTTTTCATACTCAGGTGCATTAACTTGCATTTTGCTACCTTTAGAGAAGTCTGCCATTCACCACATTAACTAAAAATTTTTTTTAAGTCGTCTTGTATCCTCCTACAGTCACTCAACGCCGACACCTTCCCGTAGACCATTCAAATGGTTCAAATGGCTCTGAGCACTATGGGACTTAACATCTATGGTAATCAGTCCCCTAGAACTTAGAACTACTTAAACCTAACTAACCTAAGGACATCACACACATCCATGCCCGAGGCAGGATTCGAACCTGCGACCGTAGCAGTCGCGCGGCTCCGGACTGAGCGCCTAGAACCGCTAGACCACCGCGGCCGGCCGTAGACCATTGTCTCGTCAGCAAACAGTCCCAGAGTGCTGCTAACTCTATCCGTCCGATCATTTATGTATATAGAGAATGGTATATACATAGCATAGTACAAAGGGCGATCAAAAAGTTTCCGTTTGAGGGCGTTGCTGCAGCGCACACGCAACGTAACGCTACTCCAATGTGGGTATGTAGGCACCGACATGTAGGCAAGGGATTGTTATGGCATTCGCGTCTTTCCGACGTGTGTGCGGTAAATACGGAAATGTGAACTATGGCAACGCCATTACCAAATGCGTTCGAACAGGATCAACGTGCTGTCATTCTTTTTTTGGCTGCCGAAGGGCAAACACCAGTCGACATTCATGGGAGAATGAAGAATGTGTATGGGGCAGCATGTCCGTCGAAAACTGCCGTTGTGGAATGGCGAGCCAAGAGCAGCTACTGCTTCATGCTAGCGCACATCCCCATGTCGCAAATGGAACGCGTAAGTTATGCCACTCGAGCCGGCACGGTAGCTTAGCGTGTTCGGTCAGAGAGCTGGTTGGCCTCTGTAATAAAAAAAAATAAAAATTAAAAAAAACAACACTGAGTGGAAGGATCAACAAACGAACTTGTACGGATGTCATGTGACGTCCGCAACGGCCAAACACAACGGTCAACAACGAACACAATGGAAAAAAAAGAGCAGCCGCCCCACAGTCCTAATCTCTCCCCATACGATCGTCACACCTTTGGTCCCTTAAAAAAGGCCTTGAAGGATCGATGTTCCTTGTCGGATGAGGATGTGCAGCAGACAGTTACGGTCTTCTTCACGCAGCAGGACACTGTGTTTTACCAAACGGGTATCTTCAATCTGGTGCGTTGCTAGGATGATTGCCTCAGTGCTCCTGGGGGTTTTGCTTGACTCGCATATCGGTTCTGGACTGCGTGGCCTTCGAACGGAGACTTTTTGATCGCCCTTATATTTCGGCGTTGGTTCATCAACGAGCGTCGAACTCTTCTCTAGAATGCCAAAAGACTGTAGGAAACTTCCTGAAGATTTATGTTGCTTTGATAGCACTGGAAGACTTGGGGACTTACGTCACTAAATGCTTTATTACAGAGAGCAAAAAGTATTCCCTGAAGTGAATTGGGGCGCTCAGAATAGTAACTGCAAATCCCAACAGATCTCGAATATCGAGACAGAAGCATGACTGTACACTCCTGCCATCTACCTTTCATATGATGAAGTATCAGATGAATTGGGATATGCCAAAGCTCTCATTTTCCACCTTTAATGTCTATCCCAACTATGAGTGCTTTGCTTTATGTCCGCTACAATTTCATGGCGTTGTACACAATATGGCGCTGTCTGCAGACGTTATTCCTGAATCTCAAAAAAAAAAAAAAAAAAAAAAAAAAAAAAAACTGGTGGGAAAGGAAACTGAACAGATAATAAACAAAAGGAAGTTGTGCAAAAATTGTGAAAATGAAAGTTTTTGACCCTATCACACACAGATTTTTCATACCAGGGCACTCATATGTGATTTCAGATAGGGAGTTTTGCAGCTATTCAGAAGAATAAAAGGAAGATGCAGTGTATGTATAGCCCTAACCAATGGTGTGATGTTATTGCAGTAGCAATAGTAAAAATCCCTTTCATCATAAATTAAATGAACAGGGAAATTTTGTTGACATACAGAATGGTATTGCCTCAAACTCTGTAATTAGAAAAAAAAAGGATATTGATTGTGCTCCTTTGCTTTTATTTAAGGTTATATCCATTATCGTAGGGCATGATAACCCTGAGATTGTTAAATTTCGTTGATCTTATCCTAACTTTGAAGTGCATCAAAAAGTTAGTTTTATGAAAAGAGGTAAAATTTCACATGGTTTATTGTTAAAGTTACAGCTGAAGTACAGTGAACACAGAAAGATAAAAAAGCTAAATACAATGGCGTGATGAAAGTATTGAAATATATACCACCCAGCTATAATGTTTTTTTATCTTCTTCATGATGGTGTTGATGATGAAGAAAATGTGAAGATTTAGAAATAGAGCTGGGTTAGTTATTTCAAGATGTTAAATTAAGGAAAAGTCAATTTTACAGCATTTTTTCTCTTCTGTATATTTTTTTTGTTTTAATAAAGAACATAAAATCAGAAAAACTATTAATTATAATGGTTCAAGAATTTGCACATGTACTTGAAATCCCTTACTTTAAAGACCAAGAAAATATCAAGTCATGATGTTGACAACTCCCCTCGATTAAAAAAGAAACAGGAAAGTCAGTTTTCTCGCAATGAACATTGGTAGGTCTCCGTCGTTACTATTTTAGGCGCCTCAGTTATGAAATGAATTAAATGGTTTCTATATATCTATGGGGATGAAATCAATGAAGGTGCAATTGTATTCATTAAATGAAACGTTGTGCTGAACTTGCATTATAATAAACCTATGGCGACAAGTGACGTCTGGAACAAATTTTCAGTTGTTACCATACGTTTATTTGTCTTCTTATTATTTTATCTCCAACAAGCTGTGTTTGTTATTTTTGTTCATTTGTGATAGATTTATAAGCTCTAAGGCTCCATCTTCAAACTCCTTAAATTTGATTCTCCATAATAAACTCCTGATGACATTGTAAACTAGCCGCGGAGACTCAAACGTTAATTCGAGTGATGGTGTGTCTGTAGTGATACAGAAAAGGACTCAGTTCGATATGGCAATACTGCACAATTGGTTCTAGCTTATATACATATATAGAAACGGTAAAAGTTGATACAGTTTATCTTTAATTTCGGAAATTCTCGAGTGCCCATTATCGAAGGCTGCTTGCTTTGAAGATAAGAAATGAGCATTGCCACTTGAAACGGATCATGCAACGGAAACAGACACCTCTTTCAGAAGCCGACAGTTATTCTGATGTAGTTATGCAGCAGGAGAAATTGAGAAAACTCAGATTACATCCATTTTATCGGACTGGTTTTCCAGAATTTTTAAACGAAGTGCCTCGGTGGGTAAGAGACTGCACTCGCATCTGTGAGTACCGACGAAACCGATTTTCGAATAAATGTATCTTCCAACTGACTGTGTGGATATCAGCCAAATACTTGTAAAACATTTGCGTAGATGAAAAATGCACCGTGGTTCAGAATCTACGTTAAGATGAAGGCCACTCTTCAGGGCAAGCCATTTCATATGTCGGAGGAAGACAAGGGTATACCAAGTCTAATAACACCATGCTGTGTATAACACTATGATTTTCAAACCATTCTTCGTACTGGAGACAGTTTTACTTTTTAAAATGCAGTTCCTAAATATTTTTGCTTCTTCCAAAAAATGAAATACTTCTGGTGATTACATATCTATTGCGGATTGTTGAATGTGTAATCGGTTAAGAGGCATACAGAAGAAATTTCGTCATAAACTTCCGTCATGAAGACGAGTACTAAATTACAATCAACACATGCTGTTGCCAGATATTCCAATAAAATCTGTTAAATATTGTTGCTGGTACGCTGTGTAATAAAAAGAAAGGAGGGCTACAAAAATTTACAGCCTACTTTATTTTTCGTCTCTTCGCGTACGAATAAGATGGCACTGCAGAACAGGCATACGTCAAAAAAATATATCTGAAGTAGAAAAAATTGATGAGGATTATAATGACTGTGACGGTGTTGATGACGATAATACTTAGCATGGTGGTTATGATGACGTGAAACGGTTGTCGTCATACTCATTGACACAAGTACCATAATCAAAAAGTATTTATAGTTTAGATAAGAGCTCTCAAATTTGTCACGAATGGAAAACATTTTCGAGCCTATGAAATGTAACGATTAAAATTTTTCGTAGACTAGACTACTTTAAAATTAAATTCAACCATTTATGTCCTAAAGGCTTAAAACACTATTGACGTTACTTTATTTGAAGGCAGTGTGTTTTGTGAGGAAACAATAATCTTATAGGTGAAGAGCGTCTTACCTTCAGAGTAAGTAGGAAGAATGGAAGGACCAAATTGGTTATCTAAAGGCCACATGTCAGTGAACATAGGCAATGCTTTATGTTCAGTAAAGATTTGTGTCTCTTTAAGTTGAGCGGATAACTGTGAGTAATGTTTCAGAATTTTACCCAGCATTGCAATCTCCGTCCAAGGTGACACAGCAAACTGGCTGCCTCTGACGCGTGACGGAGTCTGGATGACTGTGCAGTTTGTATCCAGCAAAGCTGCGTGCTGGACGCCGGAGGTAGTGCAGCTCTTGCGCTGCCTGCGAGGCTGTGTGCTACATAGTATTGCATCCGACTGAATGAAGAACACAGAAAGTCTGTTTTTTTCTGATAACGTATCCATTAATATAGAGCGTCGCCAGTGCGTAGGCATATGCCATGGTCTAAAGGAAATACTTTTTTCATCGTGAGGTAAAAGAGGAAAGCATCGATGACGCGAATTGTTGTATAGATATCAATGTGGATGTAATATGAGTATTTTCATTGGAGATAAGGGCCCCCTCTTTCTAAACTATAGTGGATTTTTATTTCTCAAACTAAAAGATACGTTACTTCAAAATCAACACCTTTACAAAGATATTTATTTTTATCTCAATAGTACCAAGCAGCAGACGATGCCTGTAAAGTAAGCTGCAGCAATTTCATGTAGTGAGGTCAAGGGGACAGTTTCGCGGCCTGCGAAGAGATAATGTCATTTACAATGAAATTTTGTTTCTCTGATACCTGTACATTTCTCGCTATACGGTAAATCAAGTGACATTCTGATTTGCGGGAAAGTTGATTATTGTATTTTTATAAGGTGTCATGTTGTGCGCATTTTGTTCAAACTGTTGAACTAAAGTGACACGCTACTATAAAATTCTTTATTTAGGGTCGTTTATCACCAGCGGAAATTCATACAAAGCTTGTTAAGCTTAGCAGTATGCTCCATAGCTGGCAACAGTTAGGAAATGGGCAACTGAATCAAACGTAGCTGTGCGGTGATCCATCTCGAAACTATAACCACTGATGAAAACATTTTTCGACGTGCGAGAAGATGCGTAATATGGTATTGAACAATCGACGTGTGTAATAGCTAACATCGCAAACGTAGCAGAAGAAATATTTCATTGCATTACATGAACAATTAACCACGAGAATGCTCTGTGCAAAACGGAAGCAGATTTGTTGAATGCTGACGAAAAGCAAAACCGAAAACAAATATTTCCCTGGTTTGCAGGAATTCTATTGATCTTTTGCTCCGATTTGTCATTTAGGATGAGAAGCATGTCCACTAGGTCATGCCAAGAATGAAACAGCAGTCGAAGCAATGGCAGGGCCCACTGGCTGAGTCAAAAACAAAGAACTTGATTACATCTGCCGCAAAACTTTATAGCCAGTGCTTTTAGGATGCAAAAGGAATTATTCCGTTAAATTACCTTATAAATCTGGCTAATAGTACGCAAGTCTTTTTGATCTACTGGATGAACAGATAGGCGAGAACAGACCTGTAGAGAAACAGAGAAAACATCTTTCACCTGGACAGTGTACCTGCCCATAAATGGGCCTAGACAGTGGGAAAATTTAAGAATGTGAAGTACGAATTATTGTAGCATTTACACTCTTTGGAATATTTGGACCTTCTGACTGCCATCTATTCCTAAATCCAAACAAATATGTGGAGGGGGAAAAAAATATTTCGAATTCAATTACGAGGTTATGGTATTGCAGATGAATATTTTTCAGACCTTCCAGAATCTCAGTTCTTTCTGGGATAGCATCTACCAAATCGAAGAGCCTAGATGCATTGATTTAAAAGGGAACTACGGTGAACTGTAAGCACCTTTTTTTTTTTTTTTTACCAAGAAAGACAGTCTTTCGTTGTCATACCAAAAACTTTTGAGCTGGCTCTCGTAGGGAGCTTGACACGTTTCACTTTTAACAAGCTCATCTATCCAACACTAATCTGTCTCAAACTGAGCAAAAAGCACAGTGATACCAAATAGTTAACAAATTAAACTAGAAGAAACACATACTCGATCTCATTAAGTAAGTCTGCTCAGCAACCTTTGCACTTAAGTGTCATTACTGGCCTCTGGGCTCAGATGAAAACAAATCAGTAAGTTAATAAATTTGCCTATTTTCATTTGCTGACGGAGTGAGTAATTATCATTAAGAAATAAAATTTTTTGAAGGAAGCTGTGATATAGGAATAATTAATGGTTTCAAATTATAATGACTAACTACAGTTTCACGAGATATATGTTCTCTAATGAATGACATAAGTAATTCATCACTGTACGTGAGCATAATAATATAAATAATTATATAACATTTGATAAAAATTAGATTCGCTTTTAAATGCGATCCTATCTGGAATCTTATCAACTGCCCGACATATTGTTTCGTCAGCTACCATACAATGCGAAATAGCAAAGTGAGTTTCGTAAGGAAACCGATACTCTTTTTTCCTGATTATTCCTTTTATTCCATAAATGCTTTTTGATTCTGAAAATAGTAGCACAGAGAGTATAATAGAACGAAAGTCATTCTTGCGATTGTTTAGGTAAAAGTCTTTTTAACTATTGCATTTACTCACCTGTAAAGGAACAGCATCTTCGTACGAACAAAAATTGGGTTATAAAATGCATTAATAGCCTCTCTGCAGACTTGTTGCAAGTCGTTGCAGTATGCTGTATAAAGACACGTGGAATATGTAACTAACTTAGAAACTAAGCAATACCATGAGTAGCATGAGGCGACAATACAGTTATGCTACGCGCTTCTTGATTACAAGCCGGCCGCGGTGGCCGAGGGGTTCGAGGCGCTTCTGTCCGAAACCGCGGAACTGCTACGGTCGCAGGTTCGAATCCTACCTCGGGCATGGGTGTGTGTGATGTCCTTAGGTTAGTTAGGATTATTTGATTACAAAGCAGAGCTCACAGCGAGGTATGGAACACAGAACGTATGTCTTTCTAAGTGGCTATCGAGACCCCTGCTGTAAATGATAGCAAGAATTGTGCAGATATAGCGCCCCGCAGGCAGGAAGCGACGTTGTAGCATTGACACTAACCGTGGGAAACTTTCGCTGCGGTCAAAGACGTAGGGCAGACGTGGCCTGCGACAATGCAGATTACTGCTCCCCTCCACGTCCGCCTGCGCGCCTGCAATACCAGCGACCACGTTCCTGCAGGCACCTTCCTACACCGCAGTTACCGTCAGACTCGATCCTTCTCTTGACGCATCTCAAACTACGAGGTCGTTATCGATAAGCACTTCTCACGCCACCTGTCACTGGTCCAAATTTTGTTTGGAAACCACAGCGTTCTCTATTTTAATGTGACACAACAGTCCGTCCACACCAGACGGCAATGTGTGTAGGGACATACAATATAAAATTGAGTTATTCCAACTCAATTGTACACTACTGGCCATTAAAATTGTTACACCACGAAGAAATGCAGATGATAAACGGGTATTCATTGGAAAAATATATTATACTAGAACTGACATGTGATTACATTTTCAGACAATTTGGGTGCATAGATCCTGAGAAATCAGTACCCAGAATAACCACATCTGGCCGTAATAATGGCCTTGATACGCCTGGGCATTGAGTCAAACAGAGCCTGGATGGCAGCTTCAGCACAATACCACAGTTCATCAAGAGTAGTGACTGGCGTATTGTGACGAGCCAGTTGCTCGGCCACCATTGACCAGACGTTTCCAATTGGTGACAGATCTGGAGAATGTGCTGGCCAGGGCAGCAGTCGAACATTGTCTGTATCCAGAAAGGCCCGTACAGGACCTGCAACATGCGGTCGTGCATTATCCTGCTGAAATGTACGGTTTCGCAGGGATCGAGTGAAGGGTAGAGCTACGGGTCGTAACACATCTGAAATGTAACGTCCACTGTTCAAAGTGCCGTCAATGCGAACAAGGGGTGACCGAGACGTGTAACCAATGGCACACCATACCATCACGACGGGTGATACGCCAGTATGGCGATGACGAATACACGCTTCCAATGTGCGTTCACCGCAATGTCGCCAAACACGGATGCGACTATCATGATGCTGTAAACAGAACCTGGATTCATCCGAAAAAATGACGTTTTTCCATTCGTGCATCCAGGTTCGTCGTTGAGTACACCATCGCAGGCGCTCCTGTCTGTGATGCAGCGTCAAGGGTAACCGCAGCCATGGTCTCCAAGCTGATAGTCCACGCTGCTGCAAACGTCGTGGAACTGTTCGTGCCGATGGTTGTTGTCTTGCAAACGTCCCCATCTGTTGACTCAGGGATCGAAACGTGGCTGAACGATCCGTTACAGCCATGCGGATAAGATGCCTGTCATCTCGACTGGTAGTGATACGAGGCCGTTGGGATCCAGCACGGCGTTCCGTATTACCCTCCTGAACCCACCGATTCCATATTCTGCTAACAGTCATTGGATCTCGACCAACGCGAGCAGTAATGTCGTGATACGATAAACCGCAATCGCGATAGGCTACAATGCGACCTTTATCAAAGTGGGAAACGTAGGTAGGCATTTCTCCTCCTTACACGAGGCATCACAACAACGTTTCACCAGGCAACGCCGGTCAACTGCTGTTTGTGTGTGAGAAATCGGTTGGTAACTTTCCTCATGTCAGCACGTTGTAGGTGTCACCACCGGCGCCAACCTTGTGTGAATGCTCTGAAAAGCTAATCATTTGCATATCACAGCATCTTCTTCCTGTCGGTTAAATTTTGAGTCTGTAGCACGTCATCTTCGTGGTGTAGCAATTTTAATGGCCAACAGTGTATATTGTACGTCCCTACACAAATGGCGTTTTCCGCGTACAACACTCTGTAAGAAATGAAAGACTCACAAAAGTAAAGTATAAAATTGTAATAAATTAAGAATTTGAAGCAGCAGTCTTCAAATTGCTGTAGCAATTCAAAATTTTTAAAGTTGGTGTTTTAGTGGAATTCATAAAAATAGTTAAAATATCATACTTATACTCTGCTGTCTGACATGTTCAATAAAAACAGTGCATCATTTTTTCTTTATTTATTGGTCACCGCTTAATTTTCTATCTTTGCTTCTTATTGCACGGGAATCACCTTCATCTTTAAGGTCATATTGTCTACAGAGTTAGCTCAGCCCTTTACAGAAAGGTCTATTTGACGCAGTCATCACAAATCCTGAAGTGAGACTCATGACATTTCAATTTTACGATTCCTACCGTACTATATTGTTCCACAACCATGAAGTATAAATACCGTCAGCTCCAAATGTGGTGCGAATACCACGCTGTTTTAGTAGACTGGGTCCTGTTGAGATGGGTAAGTCCTAGCCTATTACAGACCCGAGAAGTAGTTCACCCATACATTTATGAGGAGATTTAAAGCGCAAAGTGGGGTCGAGTAACGGTGCCAGTTGTACTTTTAACAAATCATTGGCAGAAGATGGAAACCAAAATTCGAATCCTGCCTCGGGCATGGATGTGTCTGATGTCCTTAGGTTAGTTAGGTTTAAGTAGTTCTAAGTCTAGGGGACTGATGACCTCAGATGTTAAGTCTCATAGTGCTTAGAGCCAGTTGAACCATTTTTTTTGGAAACCACATTAAGCACCACAAAAATACTAAACTCAATCGAGGCTCTTTCGGTTTACGAATCTAACTCTTCACCAAGTAAGCTATTGAACTAGAAACCTCTGGTGTATATTCAATCCACCTTGAAAGTCTCTTTCACTTGAACACATGGTTACTCTTCTAAACTTCGCCGCCTTACATCTTCTTTAAAACAAGGAGTGAAAAAAATGGGGGAGGAATCTGCATTGTCTGTAACTAAATATTCAGCTGCATAGGAATCAGTTTTCGTGAGTATTGGTACCGCATGTTCAGTGGATTGGGCTATATAGAAACATAAAATATATACTCGAATCTATTCCATTTTTCAAGGGAGTGAGCTGTTAAATCGGATTAACTTTTTTCTTTATTGTTATTTCATTTCCCTGATACACCGAAGCGTGCGACAAAAGGAGCGAGGATGGGTGGAAAAAACTGTCATTGATACAATAGCAGTGGCTCGTCAGCCAGGCAAAGATATAAGAGGGCACACAGAATTTACGAAATGCCGAAGCATTCATCCATTAGATGACTAGAAAAAAATGTTAAAATGTGTGTGAAATATTATGGGACTTAACTGCTAAAGTCATCAGTCCCTAAGCTTACTCACTACTTAACCTAAATTATCCTACGGACAAACACACACACCCATGCCGGAGGGAGGACGCGAACCTCCGCCGGGACCAGCCGCACAGTCCATAACTGCAGCGCCTCAGACCGCTTGGCTAATCCCGCGCGGCAGATGACTAGACATCGTCACAAACCACACATCTGCTAGTCAGGATGACAATGTATTCTCTCTCTCCTTCTCTTTCTTACAGTGTGTCCCATTTTGTCGAGAACGTGGTCGATATGCTTGAAAGGATGTGATACGATCAGGGAGAAAACTATCCGTTATCTCACGTAAGAGACTGCCGTCAGCCGTGGCCAGGGAAACCACAGTGGAAAAAAAAGGATATTCCATCACTTTTCGGAAGCGCACCCGAAACAGCATTACTTCCTCTTTCAACATTGAAAACCTCCCAGCAATTGTCAAAACGAGTCGGGGACTGACTTCTGAATATGAAATAGTTTCTGGCGTCCCAAACTTACAAGTTCTTAAATAACTCACCAACACGCATCAATAATGGCTGGATGGCTTTCAGGTGCAATTTCAGAACAGGAAGTAAAGATGTTCCGGGTGGACTCCCGAAAATGGTGAAATATTTTATACGCTGGTAAACTTCAAAATAAAAAAGAAATGACTATCTGACACAAGATACACTATTACACTTGTCTAACAGAAAGTCTTTCAGTGGTACTTCATAAACTGTTTCTAAGAAGGCTACGTTATTGTACAAGATAAACACATGTGAATTCCGGAGTACAGTTTATCGGGATTTATAGCAAAGGCTAAACGGCAAAACTGTGACAGCTTGTAGGTAGGATTCAGCTGTTGCATTATTGGGTAGGTAGTAGTAAATTAGCGTTCAGCCTCTTGTCGTTATAGAGAAGATTAGTGGCGTATGTTCCGTGATCATGTGCTAGAAACTAGACATATGCTCCACCAGGATGTGTCACTTCGACTTCCGACTCTGCTGTAATGTATAAGGGAAGTCAGCAGCTACCTGGAAGTATGTGTGTACCAAAATGAAGGGGGAGGTGAGGTCATAGGGGCCGTAACCCCCCCCCCCCCCCCCCCCACCACCACCCCCACCCCAACACCCAACAACATTTTACTAAAAACGTTTAAAAACATTAATAAAACCGACAAACTGCAGAGAGAGATTCCTCAAAGGAAATGGAGGAAAGAAGTTCCTTTGAACATGTGTCCGGAAATGCATCGTTGGCTTGGCAGATGGCGCTGATGAATGACAGGTCCTCTGACCACGCGCCGTATGTTCCCTGTGTGCTGCAGGCTGTGTAATCGACGCAGTGTACTGTAAGC
The DNA here is from genome assembly GCF_021461395.2 of Schistocerca americana. Taxonomy (NCBI): domain Eukaryota; kingdom Metazoa; phylum Arthropoda; class Insecta; order Orthoptera; family Acrididae; genus Schistocerca; species Schistocerca americana. The sequence continues at coordinate 767,572,193 of NC_060130.1, forward strand.
AGCAGAATGGTCCGGTATTCATGTCAGGAACAATCCGAGATGGTGTTTGTGTACGACCTAGCAGATAGAAACGATCAAGAGGCAGCACGGCTATACCGAAACAAGTACACTCACAGACACCAACCACATCACACAAAATTTCAAACCCTCTTTGGCCGTATGTGTGATAATGGATCCTTCCAGACAGACGAACGTGCAGGGAGGCGGTGGACTGTGCGTACACCGGATCTGGAAGACTGGATTCTACGGGATATTGCGACGAACCCGAGTATAAGCTACAAAGAAGTGGCTCGCTAACATGGTGTAAGCCAAAGTGCGATTATGTGTATCCTGCATGACAACCGCTACTATCCCTATTACGTGCAGTCCCATGGAGGCCACTTTGAAAGTCTGTTGTAACGTGGATGCAATGCAGCTCTGCACTGTGGTCCGGGACGATTTGTTGCCGTTGCACGCACACCGTCCGTTTCTGGACACCTGTTCATAGGACCTTTTTTCCTCCAATTCCAGTCAGGAATCCGTTCCTGCAGTTTGTCGGTTTTATTACTGTTCACACTATATTTTTACATGTATCAGTTTTCAAGTTTCTTAGATAAATTTGGCCGGCCGGAGTGGCCGAGCGGTTCTAGGCGCTACAGTCTGGAACCGCGCGACCGCTACGGTCGCAGGTTCGAATCCTACCTCGGTCATGGATGTGCGTGATGTCCTTAGGTTAGTTAGGTTTAAGTAGTTCTAAGTTCTAGGGGACTGTTGACCTCAGATGTTAAGTCCCATAGTGCTCAGAGCCATTTGAACCAAAAAAATGGTTCAAATGGCTCTGAGCACTATGGGACTTAACATCTATGGTCATCAGTCCCCTAGAACTTAGAACTACTTAAACCTAACTAACCTAAGGACAGCACACAACACCCAGCCATCACGAGGCAGAGAAAATCCCTGACCCCGCCGGGAATCGAACCCGGGAACCCGGGCGTGGGAAGCGAGAACGCTACCGCACGACCACGAGATGCGGGCCATTTGAACCATTTAGATAAATTTTGGAAATTAAAGTATCATGAAAATAGTCTAAAAGTGGCAAGGAATTCTATAAAATTACAAGCAGACTGGCTGCAGAGAGCATTCAACCCAGAAAGTGGTGCCCGTTCGCATGCTGGTCGTATCTACTCCAACAATAAGTCCGACACGGTTCTTGAGCCCACAGGTAGAACCGGCAAACCGCACGAAGCTGAGTAAGGAAACGACTGCAAGAAATAGCATTCCCCTCACTTCCACACTTGCATAGTCAGAGTCTGCAGTCGTGGGTACACAACCGTAGTGCTAAGTGAAATACTGATAATGACGCGTGCACAATTCGATTTTATTTCGTGTACATTCCTGTTCTTGTAAGTTACGCTAAAGCAATGTACTAAGCATTCATAGAAACAAATTATTATATTAAAAAATTATACTGGCTGACAAAGAAAGCGATGCATACAGGAAGAGGGGAGAGGAAACGAAAAGAAAGTTCACCGGTTGCGAGGGTATGTGATGTTATTTCAGTGATTACAAAATCGATGCTGTTTGCGAAGAATTTGGCAGTATGAGCCCGTTTATTAGTAAGACGTTGCACCCTCCTATGGCCTGGACGCATGCTCTGATTCGGTTGGGAAGGATGTCATACAGCCATCGTTTCCTCTCCTGAAGCAAGCTGGCGCATAGTTGTTGTAACTGGTCTTTGATATCCTGGGTTCTGGCACTGGGACGGAGTTGACCTCCTAGCTGGTCCCACAAGTTGTATCAGGGGCTGATCTGGGGGTCTTTCTGGCCTCGGGAGTACCTCGGCATCACGCAGTCAGTTCATAGAGACACGTACCATGTGCGAACATTGCTCTGTTAAAAAGTGGCGCAGCGATACTGTAATATGAGAGGTAGCACATGAAGACTTCCTTGAAGAACTGAAAAAAATAAATGACAGAAAATTAAGGAGTGACATGAGACATGTATATGAAAGCATCAAGTGTTATTTTGAGAAATGAAATTCCTGACTGACCAGGAAAAGCCAGATACCTCGTTGTCCACCATACGAGAGGGAACTGAGTATCACAATGTCATGACGGTAAGCAGAAAGGTTTATTTCACTTGTAGCAGTTCTAAGAATTCACAAATAAGATCAGGTCAGCTGTCTAGTGAGCCTACATTTTTATTTTTCTTGCAGTGGTTGTTACAGCAGAGACGTAACACCATATAAGTATTCAGTCAGTAATCAGTAAATAATTGTTTTATTTCGTTTGCAACAGCTCTTAACAGTACACGATAAATCACACAGTTCAGTTGCTTAATTTGTTATTTGTTGTTGTTGTGATGGTGGAGGTGGTTTGTGGATCTGTGCTGCTGTGAACGACCCGCTGGTCCGTTGAAATGTTCACTGGAAGCTTTACAGACTTGTTTAGCCAGTTCTGCATAATATCTGCTTGTGTTTTGCAAGGCAAGCAACTCGATCCCAATACAAGCGAGTGTCGACATGTTCGCTATGAACGCATAGTTTTAACCGACGCTTCCCGGACGTGAAAATTGCGTGCCGTTCTTTGCCTCGCACTTCCATAGAATATATTGGCCCAATATTGTTGTGTCAACTACAATGAACGTGTTACGGCCGCTATTTTAGTGATAGAAATCGTTTGCGCCACCAATCTGTGAATCGTGTAAACTTTGTTCTCTGTGTCATCGTATTCTAATTGTTTGTGTATCGTGTTTTCTGAGGTGGAAATTGAAGACAAGCCCAGCATTTGCGTAAATGGTTCAAATGACTCTGAGCACTATGCGACTTAACTTCTGAGGTCATCAGTCGCCTAGAACTTAGAAATACTTAAACCTAACTAACCTAAGGACATCACACACATCCATGCCCGAGGCAGGATTCGAACCTGCGACCGGAGCGGTCGCTCGGCTCGAGACTGTAGCGCCTAGAACCGCACGGCCACTCCGGCCGGCAAACCGCCTAAAAATCACCCTCAAGTTTGTCGGTGCCCCAGCAACAGCCGCATTGATTCAATCCGGGTCTTGCTTATCTTTCTGTCTCGAAAGGTAGCGCGTTGCGCATTACGGTGTTCGAGCAGGTTTCTCCACTAAGTGTTGTTTCTTTTTTTAATGTATGGCTGTTTTTTATATATGGCTGTTTCTGAATCAGGGTAAGTCCATGGCTATGTGCTCCGAAGACAGAGTTAGCAGTCATTTCAAAATCTTGTTGTGACATGTCGATGAAACCAGATTTGCTTCCATTTCTGTTTTATGCAGTTGTTGATTCCTCCAGTTTCCTCATTCGAGCAATATTAAAGACGCTCTCGGAAACGTTTCAAACTAGAGCACTTTCTCGAGGAATCAGTTTCGGTTCTCAAGTAGGTCCAGAAAATCAAGGATCCCTGCCACTTGAGAAAAAGTTGACCCAAAAGTAATAGAAAAGCAAACAGTATTCGAAGAGCATTGCCATTGCATTTGTGATTATCACAACAATGCACGAAATTCTATTGATTTTCGAAACAAGAAAAAAATTATTGGCAGAAAATTTATATTGTTACTGAAAGTTGTGCTGTGGTGGTCTCTGAGTAGCTGTCCGTTATCATTTGCACAGATTTGGTGACTGTCGCTCTTCACACTGTAGATGTCTGCAAACATTATACACTGAGATGACAAAAGTCACGGGGTACCTCCTAATATCGTGTCGGACCTCTTTTGCCCAGCGTAGAGCAGCAACCCTATGTGACATGGACTCAACAAGCCGTTGGAAATCCCCTGCATAAATACTGAACCATGGTGCCACCACAGCCGTCCGTAACTGCGAAAGAGTTGCAGGTGTAGGATTCTGTGCACAGACTGATCTCTCGCTTATGTACCATAAATGTTCGATCGGTGGCCAAATCATTCACTCAATTTGTCCAGAATGTTCTTCAAACCAACCACGAACCATTGAGGTTCGGAGACATGGTGCAATGTCATCCATAAGCATTCCATCGTTGTTTGGGAACATGCAGTCCATGAATGTCTGCAAATGGTCTCCAAATAGCCGAACATAACCATTTCCAGTCAATGATCCATGTAAACACAGCCCACACCTCTATGGAGCCACCACCAGGTTGCAGAGTGCCTTGTTGACGTCTTGGGTCCGTGGCTTCGTGGGGTCTGCGCCACACTCGAACCCTACCCTCAGATCTTACCAACTGAAATCGGGACTTATATGACCAGGCCACGGTTTTCCAGTCGTCTAGTGTTCAACCGATATGGCCATGAGCCCAGGAGAGGCGCTGTAGGCGATGATGTGCTGTTAGCAAAGGCACTCGTGTTGGTGGTCTGCTGCCATAGCCCATTCACGCCAGATTTTGCCGCGCTGTCCTATCTGATACGTTCGTCGTACGTTTCACATGGATTTCTGCGGTTATTTCACGCACTGTTGCTTGTCTGTTAGCACTGACAACTCTACCCAAACGCCGCTGCTCTCGGTCGTTAAGTGGCGGCCGTCGACCACTGCGTTGTCCACGATGGGAGGTAATGCCTGAAATTTGGTATTCTCGTCACAGTCTTGATAGTGTGGATATCGGAATATAGAATTCCCTAACGATTTCTAAAATGGAATGTTCCAAGCGTCTAGTTCCAACTACCATTCCGCGTTCAAAGTCTGTCAATTCTTGTCCTGCGTCTATAATCACGTTGGAAACATTTTCACATGAATCACCTGAGTACAAATAACAACTCCGCCAATGTACTGCCCGTTTATACTATGCATACGCGATAGTACCGCCATTTGTATGTGTGCACAACGCTGTCCCATGACTTTAGTAACCTTAGTTTACAATGCAACTTTTGCACCGAAGGGCGTATTTTCTGGTGCACTGAATACTGACATTGTACTTCAGAATTTAACGTTTGTTCGCGCGAATTAAATAAAGCTGTTGAGGTAAGGCATGTTATCTTCGCGAGATAAAACTCTTGAAGTGAAGTTGGATTATCAGAACTTCGAGCGCGTTCAGCTTTGCACTACTATCGTTCAATGCGGCGTATTAGATGTAAAAACCCAACCGGATGTCTTGTTTCTTGTTGAAAGCTATGATACATAGTTTGTAGCGCAGACTCTTTGGAAGCCTGTGCAGGAAGTGCAAGACTCAAAACATCTGTTGAAGTTGTATACGAAGCAAAACATGTGGTCGACACGCAAGCGGCGGCTTGTCTGCCCGTCTGCCGCAAGGGACATTTTCAGAGTTTTGTTTCAGCTTTTCTTTGTCAACCACAACACTTTCATTCTCCCAGAATGGTCTCTTTTCCGATAGTCAGACCAAGCTGTTGCGGTATTCCTGGCAGGAAATGCCAAGAAGATCGTCACGACATGGTGTGACGAGCGAAAAAGAGACCATTATGAGAGAACGAAAGGAATACGGGCACCAAAAAAAATGTTAAAATAAAACTCTGAGAATGTCCCTTGCTGTACATCGCATGGTCCAGTAGGGCTCCAACATGAATAACAATGGAACTAAAGCAGAAGAAATGAAATTTCTAAGAGGAGGGAAGGGCTGCACAAGATTTTGTAGGCTAAGAAACGAAGTATGTGAGAAAATCAAATCTACAAAGAATGCCAGATTCGAGACTACCAAATGAAACCTTATACTTCAGATGTTTAGGCACGAGATCCACAGGAAGGCCAAGAAAAAGATGGTTGGATACTCGCGTAGATCAGTGGGTTCCAAACTTTCAGTGCATCTCAAGTGGTACCTGCAACTCCTTCTCAGAAAACAAAGCTAACTATCCATATTGAGGGCAGACATTTGTTACACAACTTGTTTCCTCTGCACCACTCCTCTCCCTAGCGACACTCTCTTCAACCACACCATGAGTTCCGATTTAAAATCAAACAAATTAAAATGTGTGCACTATTCTTGAACATGCTGTTTGTAAATCAGTTGACTGCTGGACTCCTTATTGCTGAACTGCAAGAAACGGGGAGATGCAGACTACCAATCCTTTGTGTTTGACCACTGCCACTAATAACAGCAATAATAATAATAATAATAATAACAATAATAATAATAGCAATACTAAGTGTAGCGGCTACAACAGTATAGTAGCCATCGCAAGAATACTGTTTTGTTTTTCCGTCAATTAATCGTTTAATGTTAGGAAGTGAATGATGTAGCTATTTCGGTGACGGCATTTTCATGAAATATTTCACCATACGGCAAAGAAACTGGTATAGGCCTGCTTATTCAAATACAGAGATATATAAACAGGCAGAATACGGCACTGCGGTCGGCAATGACTATATAAGACAACAAGTGTCTGGCGCAGTTCTTAGATCGGTTACTGCTGCTATAAAGGCAGGTTATCAAGATTTAAGTGAGTTTGAACGTGGTGTTATAGTCGCCGCACGAGCGATGGAACAGAGCATCTCCAAGGTAGCAATGAAGTGAGGGTTTTCCCGCACGACCATATACGAGTGTACCTTGAATATCAGGAATCCCGTAAAACATCAAATCTCCGACATCGCTGACGCCGGAAAAAGATCCTGCACGAACGGGACCAACGAATCGACCAACGAGAATTGTTCAACGTGACAGAGGTGCAACACTTCCGCAAGCTGCTGCAGATTTCAGTGCTGGGCCATCAACAAGTATCAGCGTGCGAACCATACAACGGAACATCATCGATGTGGGCTTTCGGGGCCGAAGGCCCACTCGTGTACCCTTGATGACTGCACGACACAAGGCCTTACGCCTCGCCTGGGCCCGTAAACACCGACATCGGTCTGTTGATGCCTAGAAACATGTTGCCTGGTCGAAGAAGTCTCGTTTAAAATTGTATCCAGCAGATGGACGTGTACGGGTATGGAGACAACCTCATGAACCCATGGACGCTGCATGTCAGCAGGGGACTGTTCAAGCTGGTGGAAGCCCTGTAATGGTGTGGAGCGTGTGCAGTTGGAGTGATGTGGACCCCTGATGCGTCTAGATACGACTCTGACAGGTGACACTTACGTAAGCACCCTTTCTGATCACCTGCATCCATTCATGTCCATTGTGCATTCCGACAGACAGCAGGACAATGCGACATCCCACACCCCCAGAATTGCTACAGAGTGGCTCACGAATACTCCTTTGAAGGCAAACACTTCCGGTGGCAACCAAACTCCCCAGACATGAACATTATTGAGCATATCTGGGATGCACTGCAACGTGCTGTTCAGAAGAGATCTCCACCCCGTCGTACTCTTACAGATTTATGGACAGCCCTGTAGGGTTCATGGTGTCAATTCCCTTCAGCACTACTTCAGACATTAGTCGAGTCCATGCCACGTCATGTTGCGGCAGTTCTGCGTGCTCGCGGGGGCCCTACACGATATTAAGCAGGTGTACCAGGTTCATTGGCTCTTCAGCATGTATATCTCAATTTTATTGTTAAATGTATGGAACAAAGTATGTGAGGAAGATGTTCATACATTCGTTTCACAACCTTACACTCAACCACATTGTGTCATACGTTAATGCTAGTATTTGAAAAAAAATGTAATTATAGGTAACATATGTAGCCAGTGTTACTGTCTCTTCCAAACAGTGATAACAGTAATATTCTTCTAAAATCAAGTTAGTTTCGTGCCCGAAACGCGATTCAATCCTTTTGTTTCTACCCCTCAAACAACTACATTTCTCCAGCCCCGAAATTGGATAATGACACCCAGATTTTGAATCACTGGCCTAGACCATGATGAAATAATAATAATGATGACAATAATAGTAACAGTAACTGATGCTGATGAAAGAAACTGCAACCTTCTGTGCTTTCATCCTCTTCGGTTTTTTTGCAAAAGATGTGAGCGGGCCAGTCACGAAGTAACTTACAATGTGGACAATGGGAGCCTCTCTTCCCGCCCCACATCGTCACAGTTGACGCTGAGAGACATGTGGGCATTGCACACATACTTCAGTCCCCCGTCACACTCGTATGTTCAAGTGTTCCCCGCAGTCGGGAAAGTCAAGAATCATTTTTTGGTGTGCTCGGGTAGCTTTCTAGCATCGGCTTTCTCTCACGCACGGGTAGATTACGCGCGTCTCGGCGGGGAGGGTTGGCTGTCCCGTCCCTCCAGTCGCGAGCCGCGCGCGCCGCCGCCACGTCGTTCTCAGCTGCCGTGCGGTGGCGCCACTTTTGCACGCCATATCGCTTGGCCTTGGCGATGGCCCGCGAGTTGTGACTGGGCAGGAAGACGGGTACCGCTTCGCCACTATAGCTAATGAAGTGACGGCCCGTGCAAAAAGGGAGCACCGGCACGCCGAGGTGCTAGTGCGGGAGAACCAGCAGCGCCGAACAAGTAAGTCAGCACTCAGCTGCAGTTGTAGCTCGAGCTAACGCGCCGCCGCCTCGCCCGTCGCGAGACCCTGCACTTGGCTTACCGCTGCTAACCGAAGGTCGCAACTCGTTTCATCGAACTTATCATGTCGCAACCTTAGGTAACTCTTCTGCGTTACTAGTGTGCACCTCTGAAGTCTCTACTCTAGTACCCATTTCTTTTTTTACATTATTTGATCATATCGTCTTCCTATGGGCTATGATTCCACAATTGCCTTCACTTTGTGAGTTCATTTCTCTGTCGCTAGTATTCCTTCGTTCTATTACTCCTTCTTGTTCGCTCCTCTTCTGAGGACGCTCTTAGCGTTTTCTTGCTTTCTCGTGGTTAGATTCACCACTTCCATTATTTTTGTTCTGAACCTCTTTCCTTTTCCTAAATTTTTCTTTACTCATCCCACACTTTCCTAGATCCTGACATACTCCTTTCACACATGGAATTTGAGTCTATCTGTTCTATAGGAAAGTCAATATCATAGTTGCAACCTTTTCGGCTTTCATTCTTTTCATACGCCCATAGAAAGTCAGCCTTTTTTTTTTTTATTGTGGTTGAGATTTGTTTCGGATTTTTCATATGATTCCGTGTTTGCTCTCAAATGAAATGTAAACTCATCTGCTGTTACATGTTTTGGCCCCAAGGTCTTCCTTACAAATTTCTTTTCTTCTCTATTTCTGAGAGCCTGTTTCTGACAATTGTCTCTGCTGCCTATAAACATTCAGGTTTATCTATGGTACTGCAGTGTCTGAATTCGGCGTGATAATACAGGCATTTGTAAGTGTTCTGGCATAGTTGGAATGCTGTGTCCGTCTTTCTGGCTCTTTCTTCGATTGCTGCCTTCTCATTGTTGATTGCGGCGAGAATCTCGCCTAGGTACTTCTGTATTCTTTTGATTTCACGGCACACTGTTTTCATTGTCCACGCTGGATCTTTTGCAGCTATATTCGTGTACTCTGTCTCCCTAAAACAAATTTGCAACTCTGTCTTCTCTGCTGATTCTTTTATGACTTCTATTTGTTTGGTTGCAAAGTCCAGACTTCCCGCAATAATACTAGATCATGTCCGGAAGTGAGGCATTCGAAATTAAAGCCAGTCTTTTGATAACGTGATTGGATTAAGTTTGGGATATTGTGTCGCCTCATTTCTTTCCGCCATTCTTGGATTACCTTTTCAACGATACAATTAAATAGAACTCCTTGTCTTATTCCTGTTTTGATTTCAGCTTGTTCAGCTAGTTCTCCCAAGAATGTACCTTGTTTCCACAATGCAATTTTCACTTTGCAGCAGAGTGTGTGCTGATATGAGCAAAGGCAAAGGCCCCAAGTTCGAGTCTCGGTCCAGCACACAGTTTTAATCTGCCAGGAAGTGCCAATTTACCTTGTGATTGTCTTCGTCTGAGTTTGCTGTACAGGTATTCTTGTCTTGTTATCTATTCGAAACTCTTTCACCACTTCTATAAATGTGTCTCTGTCTATAGTCACACGTGTTCTTAATATCAACAAATGTCAAGATCACCTTCTTATCTCCATCTACTATTTTTGGTTTTGATCGTGGTCGAAATGTTGAAGATCTGTTCTGCGCATGACGGTCCTTTCCTGAATCCTGTTTGGTAGTCTCTTAGTCTGTGACGATTATATTCCGTAGTGCTTTTGAGAGTATCTTGTATGCAGCCGGAAGAAGTGATAGGTCTCTGTAGTTATTAAGATTTGTTTACTTCCCTTTCTTGTGTAACTGGTGAATGATTGCGTCAGTCCACGAATATGGTTTTTTTCTGTGCTGCAAACCGCCAATCTAGTATTGTCAGTACAGGGTGTAAAACAGGACATTTTGTACTTACATGTTTTGTGGTGCATAAACTATAAATTATGACTTCCTTTGTATAAAATATGTAGCAGTAAGATTTGCAATTTTTTACTAACTCCCCCCCCCCCCCTCCCGCCCCCCTTAGTGCTGTAGAGTTAAAGATACTCCTCGAAAGGTTGAGCATTATTACACAGGTGATGCGGCTTAGCTCAGATTGACTTTTATACGATGATGCCACAGCGAAAGATATTATGGCCACATCACGACAGAGCCGTGGCATTTTTCTTGACACTCGCCTTATTTCTACAGCTCGGTTACCACTTTAAAGCCATTGGTAGGTGTGACGTGCTCCGAAAAGATTTATTCGATTTCACAAAGTTATATCTACTCAATGTATGAAGATAGAAACTTGACGTGAAATTTAACTTACGCATAAAAAAACACTCTGTAGTTTTCATAGGTATCTGACTGCGACTTTCAGAAATCTTAGTGTTATTCTAGCAGCAATACTAATCTGTTCGTTTGACGTGCTCCAGCATTTTCACGATTTCGGTTATCTTTAACGCTAGAACACTGAAGGGGAGAAAATGTTGTATTGTTACAAAACCATCGTAAATTTTACTGCTCCGTATTTTATTCATATGAAGCCATAATTTATAGTTTATGAACTAGCATGTAACATACAAATAAGTACAAAATGTCCTGTTTCACATCCTGTACTGACAATCCAGATTGGCGAGAATCGCCAACCGCAATCGTAAACTCTACGAGGGTTTAGTACTTTAGGTTTCATGACTTCGCCAGCAACAGGTGTTAAAAACTATTGTATCTCGTGTGAAGATGGGATTTAATAGATTGGTCGTGGCGCGACAGACCTGAAAAGAAAACAACCGTAAAATGCAGATCACTGATGTGCCACATGCATGGCAATGTTGCGCGAAGCCTGACTTGCATCGGTCAAGGACTTCCCAGAGTAACCTGTCGAATGACGCGTTAACACCGGTCAGGAGATTCGTCCGGTGATGTGACGCCACATCACTTCGAAGAGTGTTTGTGTTTATTATGAAATGTTACTTCTCACGTAAATAATGTAAGATTGTACAAAATGCGTTTGAAACAATACTTCCTGAGTCATCAGTCAGTAATAAGCAAACACTATGCGAGATAAGATCGGCCTTTTTGTATGAGTGCACTGGGTCTGTGACGAGTTATAAGTGGAATAAGATGTTTCGTCTGCCAGTGGCATGTGCTGTATTGGCACCCGAATCCCGTTTTGCATACAGTTTTAATCGTTTTGGCAACTGTAAAGACCTATTTTGGCTGAAAATGAGTTTGTTTGCCGCTTCCATGAGGCTGGATGGCACATCGTTTCGTGTACCGAACATAACATGCGATACTGGAACATAAGAAAAACTTTTATTCAGACCAGTGGACAGCACAGCTCTAAAACACGGGACTGTTACTTAGGAGGAATCTGGTTCATGCACCAGTCATGCCAATGGTTTTTTTCCCGTTATTGTAAATCGTAAGATTTTTGCTGGTTGGAGTGTTTCCTGCCTTGCAATAAGTTTCATCATATGTCTCGCTTAGGTTTCCATAAGCAAGATACCACCTGCCAGGTTAGGCCCAAATGTGCTCTCCAATGTATGGTTTACCAAACAGGTTTTAGGTGCCAAGATGTCTTTGTTCCATAGCTGTCACTTCATTAGATAAAGTATTATACTTCCAAATGACATACGATCTACCACGCTTTTGCGAAGATAGCTGATTCCTTTGAAATGAAATGGACGAGACCGATTTCCTTATCCATTCTCTTCCACCCAAGCTTGTATTCCATCTCTACGGACTACGTCGTCTACAGAGCGTTAAGCCTTAATCGTCCTTTTAAATCTGAGACTGGACCCTGCAAGTCAAGTTTTTTTGGCAGCCAGTTCTTTACATGTGAGGAAGAACGCCTAGGGCTCTGTTCCATGCTTTTCTCATCAAACAACCCATACCACTTGTACGTAATCCTCTCCTTGTGCAGCGTTGCGGCTTGATGGCTCAGTCAATGTAATCATACAGCACGATGCAAAGGTCTCAAGCTTAAAGCGAAGTCGGGTTTTATGGCTCTTTTATGATATTTCTGGCGTTTTTTACAAACACACACACACACACAGATACACACACACACACACACACACGCGCGCGCTATAGACAAGTCGTTAAATCCGAAAAAGAGAATGGTTCGACCACACACACACACGCTATAGACAAGTCGTTAAATCCGAAAAACAGAATGGTTCGACCTATCATGTGTAAATCTACTTTGACATGTCGTTTTCACCGGTGTGTAACTTAATCAGAATCCGATCTGAAAAAGTTTAACTGCCAATATGAACTGGTTTGTAGAGCGAAGCACTGAATCCGTCGACTGGAAAAAATTATACCGTATTTAAATTTGCAAAGACAAACTGTTTCTCTGTTGCAATTAGTTTAAAATGCCGTAAAGTGTGTTCGTATCATTCTGGATTTAGAATTTCCTTAAGTGAAATAAGAGGGTCACTCCCTAACCACGAAAAACACCTCCATATCATACCATCACCTGCGCCGGACTTCACTGCCCTCGAGCCATTCGCCAAACCGAAACCGATCCATCGGATAGCCTCAGGTTATACTGTGATTCGTCTCCTCAAATCTCTCGTTTCCAGCCATCCACTGTCAAATGGCGTTGCTCTTTACATAACCTCAACTGTCACTTAGCATTGGCTACTGAAATGTATCGCTTACGAGGGACTGCTCCACCATTGTATCCCATTCTTTTTAACTCCACACGCACAGTCATTGTGCTAGCTGGAATGCTGGTAGCACTTTGACACTCCTTCCGATGATCTCACGCAACTTTTTACAACGACCCTCGTCAGATCCCTGTACCTCAGTATATGAGGTTTGCCTTACCTTTATGTAGATGTGGTTGTTCCTTCTTGTTTCCACATCACAGTCACATCAGCAGAAGGTGACTTGGACATCTTGAGGAGAACTGAAATGTCCCTAATGGATTTGTTTCTCAGGTGACATCCAATGATTGGTCCACGTACGAAGTTACTGCGTTTCCTGACCGACCCATTCTGACTGCTTCTCTACTGACAACACAGTAGTCCTCAGTTCTTTTTATACTGGCGGGTTCGCCTCTCGTGACATCTAGTGGTCAATTCCGGAATTACATAGGGGTGTCCGTATACTTTTGATTAGAAACCTCTTTCTCAATAATCTTCTGACCACAAAAAATCTCTGCGTAGAGCCACTTCCTTAATGGAAGAAAAAGGCAACTTGTATATTCAGTGCTGTTTAGTAGAGCACGCTAAGTCCCCAATGATGAAGGGGACAATGTGGCTTGTGTACGCTGTTCAGACTGTCAACACAGAAGAGCCAAAGAAATTGGTACACCCGTCTAATATCGTGTAGGGCCCCCTTGAGCACGCAGAAGCGCCGCAACACGACGTGGCATGGACTCGACTAACGTCTGGAGTAGTGCTGAAGGAAACTGACACCATGAATCCTGCAAGGCTGTCCTTTAAATTCGTAAGGGTACGAGGGGGTGGAGATCTCTTCTGAACAGCACGTTGCAGTGCATCCCAGATATGCTCAATACTGTTCATGTCTGGGGAGTTTGGTTGCCAGCGGATGTGTTCCTGGAGCCACTTTGTACCAGTTCCGGACGTGTGGGATGTCGCATTGTCCTGCTGGAATTGCTCAAGTCCGTCGAGATGCACACTGGACATGAATGGATGCATGTGATCAGACAGAATGCTTACGGACGTGTTACCTGTCAGAGTCGTATCTGGACATCTCCGGGGTCCCACATCACTCCGACTACACACGCTCCACACCATTACAGAGTCTCCACCAGCTCGAACAGTCCCCTTCTGACATGCAGCGTCCTTGGATTCATGAGGTTGTCTCCATACCCGTACACATCCATCCACTCGATGCAATTTGAAACGAGACTCGTCCGACCAGGCAGCATGTTTCCAGTCATCAACAGACGAATGTCGGTTTTGACGGGCCCAGGCGTGGCGTAAAGCTTTGTGTCATGCAGTCATCACGGGTACACAGTGGGCTTTCGGCTCCTTAACCCCATATTGATGATGTTCCGTTGAATGGTTCGCACGGTGATACTTGTTGATGGCCCAGCACTGAAATCTGCAGCAATTTGCAGAAGTATTGCACTTATGTCACGTTGAACGATTCTCTTCAGTCGTTGTTGGTCCCATTCTTGCAGGATCTTTTTTCGGCGTCAGCAATGTCGGAGATTTGATATTTTACGGGATTCCTGATATTCACGGTACACTCGTGAAATGGTCGTACGTACGGGAAAACCCCCACTTCTTTGCTACCTCGGAGATGCCGTGTTCCATCGCTCGTGCGCCGTCTATAACACCACGTTCAAACACACTTAAATCTTGATAACCTGCCATTGTAGCAGCAGTAACCGATCTAAGAACTGCGCCAGACACTTGTTGTCTTATATAGGCGTTGCCGAAGGCAGCGCCGTATTTTGCCTTTTTGTATATCTCTGTATTTGAATACACATGACTTGGCGCTTCTGTGTATATCAAGGCATAATTTAAAGCTTTGACCGAGCGCGCAATGTCACTTTATGTGAAGAACGGTTGTCAGCGCGGGAAGTTGCCTGTCATCTTTACCTAGACCACACTGACATCATTCGAACATTCAGCTGCTATCCTGATACACATAACATTGTTGACCTGCCACTTGGCGATCGCCTGCAGTCAACAACACCAGCTGGTAACCGATCTTGTAAATTGTGGCTCGTAGACATCCGGAGAAGATTACAACAGACCTGCGCGCTGCAGCAGAGTGGAATGCTTCGACTCAGTCCGTATCCGTCACTAAACGATCAGTTTGGTATCTACTCGTCAGCTCCAAGTAGCAGTCAGAACTGTGCATATCAAATAATTACCAGAAATAAAAAGAAATGAAATCACACCATGTCTTGCATTTGCTTTCAATTTTAACAGAACCTCAGGCCCGTTCTTCACGGGAAGTGCGATGTTGTAAGATTACTCACGATGCACAGGTTCCGCCGGCGTTTACCGTGTAGACGGGGCCAGTTGCACAAGATTCCCGCATACAATCGTTTGTAGACGGAATAGGAGGGATTGTATTCTGACGCGTATGAAGATGCTTGGCGCATGTGCAGACGGCTAAATGGGGAGCCCAGCTGACAAACAGAGCTAAGTTCTTTGTGAATTGTGCAGCTGCTCCACGGAACATCATTTGTTCGTCTGATGAGTAGTTCTGGTGAAACATGTGCTATTTTCGGTGGGCATTATTTAAAGCTATATGTCAGTTACAGGTGCATGTATAAACAGACTTTCATAGAAACTTGTTCACTATTCTGTTATTGTTCTGAAAATATTTAAATGGCTTTTATAATGTGGATTTTTACATATGTGAGCTACTTAGTTTCATACAAACAGCAAGAAAATCATTAAATACAGCATCTATATTAACGACATAGGAGACGATCTGAGTAGCCGTCTTAGATTGTTTGCAAATGATGCTGTCATTTACCGTCTTGTAAAGTCATCAGATGATCAAAACGACTTGCAAAATGATTTAGAAAAGATATCTGTATGGTGCGAAAAGTGGCAATTGAGACTGAATAGCCGGCCGAAGTGGCCGTGCGGTTAAAGGCGCTGCAGTCTGGAACCGCAAGACCGCTACGGTCGCAGGTTCGAATCCTGCCTCGAGCATGGATGTTTGTGATGTCCTTAGGTTAGTTCGGTTTAACTAGTTCTAAGTTCTAGGGGACTAATGACCTCAGCAGTTGAGTCCCATAGTGCTCAGAGCCATTTGAATCATTTTTTGAGACTGAATAAAGAAAAGTGTGAAGTTATTCACGTGAGTACTAAAAGAAATCAGCTAAATTTCGATTACACGATAAGTCACACAAATCTGAACGCTGTAAATTCAGCTAAATACTTAGGGATTACAATTACAAATAACTTAAAGTGGAACGACCACATAGATAATATTGTGGGTCGAGCAAACCAAAGACTGCTGTTCATTGGCAGAACACTTAGAAGGTGCAACAGGTCTACTATAGAGACTGCTTACACCACGCTTGTTCGCCCTATTCTGGAGTATTGCTGTGGGGTGTGGGATCCGCATCTGATGGGACTGACGGATGACATCGAAAAAGTACAAAGAAGGGCAGCTCGTTTCGTATTGTCGCGAAATATGGGAGATAGTGTCACAGACATGATACGTGAATTGGAGTGGCAGTCATTAAAACAAAGGCGTTTTTCGTTGCGACGGGATCTTCTCATGAAATTTCGGTCACCAGTTTTCTTCTCCGATTGCGAAAACATTCTGTTGGCACCCACCTACATAGGGAGAAATGATTATAACGATGAAATAAGAGAAATCAGAGCTCGCACAGAAAAATTTAAATGCTCGTCTTTCCCGCGTGCCGTTCTAGAGTGGAAAGATAGAGAGACAGCTTGAAGGTGGTTCATTGAACCCTCTCCAAGACACTTTATTGTGAGTAGCAGAGTAATCACGTAGATGTAGATGTAGACGGTGACCGTTTAAAGTACAAGTAAGCATAGCAATCTTACAAAAGGACGTAAAATAGCTGATAGTCTCGAAAAATGAACTGAAGCCGTCGATCCGCTTGCTGGAAGTTGATAACTGCAGCAGACATGCGGAGCAGACGACTAGACACTACCGTGTGAACGCTTCTTTGTAGTTGGACGGTCTGTCGCGTGGAGCACTGCCGTAGACGACGACATTTTTGTGCGTGTCGCACATCCCGTAAAGACACAGTCTCCTTCGACGATCGCTGCAATTATAGTAAAGCTGTCGCACTTTCTCGATCTTGTGCGCCTCGCGCCCTGAAACAGCTGGCTAGCGACATCCAGAGGTGTCAGTCTCGTCCTTGAGTTCCCCTCGCCTATAAATACTGACGTTCATTTTTTTTTTCACTTCCATTGTGAATCGGGTGCCAAAACTACACGATTTTAACTACGAGACAATGCAAACTGTCTATGGCAAACAGCCCCGAAAAGAGGAATTTGTTAATATCTAATATAAATTAGGCCCGAGGGGGGGGGGGGGGGGGGGGGGGGGGAGATTTTTTCCGCGTGAGGACTGGATGTGGTGTTGTCCTCATAATCATCGACACGCAAGTTGCCCAATGTAGCGTCAACTCCAAAATACTTGCAACTCGGTAGCTGAACTTCCGAGTCCGCAGCTCGTGGTCGTGCGGTAGCGTTCCCGCGCCCGGGTTCCCGGGTTCGATTCCCGGCGGAGTCAGGGATTTTCTCTGCCTCGTGATGACTGGGTGTTGTGTGCCGTCCTTAGGTTAGTTAGGTTTAGGTAGTTCTAAGTTCTAGGGGACTGATGACCATAGATGTTAAGTCCCATAGTGCTCAGAGCCATTTGAACCATTTTTGAACTTCCGAGGTGGGGACTCCCGGCCGTCAATACCATACGATCATTTCATTTTTTTCTCATTTCATTAATAGTCAGGCAGCAGTTAGAGTTGACGGTAAATTGAGTTCATGGTTCAGAGTAGTTTCAGGGGTAAGACAAGGCTGCAACTTGTCTCCACTGTTGTTCATTTTATTTATGGATCATATGTTGAAAACAATAGACTGACTGGGTGAGATTAAGATATGTGAACACAAAATAAGCAGTCTCGCATATGCGGATGACTTAGTTGTGATGGCAGATTCAATTGAAAGTTTGCAAAGTAATATTTCAGAGATAGATCAGAAATGCAAGGACTATGGTATGAAGATTAGCATCTCCAAATCGAAAGTAATGTCAGTGGGAAAGAGATATAAACGGATTGAGTGCCAAATAGGAGGAACAAAGTTAGAACAGGTGGAAGGTTTCAAGTACTTAGGATGCATATTCTCACAGGATGGCAACATAGTGAAAGAACTAAGCGAGGTGTAGCAAAGCTAATGCAGAGAGCGCTCAGCTACGATCTACTCTCTTCTGCAAGAAGGAAGTCAGTACCAAGACTAAGTTATCTGTGCACCGTTCAATCTATCGACCAACTTTGTTGTATGGGAGCGAAAGCTAGGTGGATTCAGGTTACCTTATCAATAAGGTTGAGGTAACGGATATGAAAGTAGCTAGGATGATTGCAGGTACTAGTAGATGGGAACAATGGCAGGAGGGTGTCCACAATGAGGAAATCAAAGAAAAACCGGGAATGAACTCTATAGATGTAGCAGTCAGGGCGAACAGGCTTAGATGGTGGGGTCATGTTAAACGCATGGGTGAAGCAAGGTTACCCAAGAGACTCATGGGTTTAGCAGTAGAGGGTAGGAGGAGTCGGGTTAGACCAAGGAGAAGGCACCTGGATTCGGTTAAGAATGATTTTGAAATAATAGGCTTAACATTAGAAGAGGCATAAGCAGTCTTAAATGATGATGATGATGATGGTGATTCATCCAGTTAAGTATTTTCTGAAGGTCTTTGTCTGGAGCGTAGCCCTGTACAAAAGTGAATGGTAGACAATAAGCAGTTCAGACAAGAAGAGAACAGAAGCTTTTGAAGTATGGTGCTATGGAAGAATATTGAATGTTTGATGGATAAATCACGTAACTGATGAGAAGGTACTGAAAAGAAATGGGAAGAGAAGAAATTTATTCCACAACATGACTAAAAGAAGTGGTCGATTGGTAATACACGCTCTGAGGCATCAAGGAAAATCGTCAATTTGGTACTGGAAGGAAGTGTAGGGGGTAAAAGTCGTAGAAAGTGATCAAGGGATGAATACAGTAAGCAGGTTGAAACGGATGTAGGTTGCAGTAGTTATCCGGAGATGAAGTTTTGCATGGGTTAGACCAGCGTGGATAGCTGCATCCAGCTAGTCTTTGGAAACGAACAACTACGAGAGAGGAAAAAAAAAACCAACAACAACAGGCTTCGACACAGCTCGCCGGATCATTTCCTTGTAAAAACTAAACGAAACAATATTTTGCAAATTGCATAGCCATTGATTAATGTTGTATTCTGATGAGATCCTTCACTAGGCAGAGGACAGCGTACTGAAATCATTCTTCGTGCAAATAACCGAACGATATGGCGGAACATTGTACTGTACTCGTATCTCAATATATGCTGGTTTAAGTTTTTCATGATTTCCCTAAATGGCCTCTGTGAATTAAGGAATGATTAACTCATCAAGCCCACAATCGCACCCGGCCCCTGAATAGGTGGACAGTCTCTAACGACCTCTATTTCTTCCTGCTCCGGGCTTCCGGCTCCGCCACACACTCTCAGGTGGCTTGCGGAATATTGATGCAAATGTATTGATTCTTTGATTGCTAGCAAATTAAAACAACGTTGGCAGGAATCTCGAAAATGACTCTCTAGCTGGCGCATGGCTGGTGTGCTGTGTCCTGCTTCTGTGCAGCCGAGTACTGGTTCTTCACAGAAAATGTAGAGTGAGTGCAGCTGGCGAAAGTCGCAGATTCCGGTTCGGCGTGCCCCTTTAATCTACCTCAGTAATTCCTAACAGCGTTCCGTCTGCTGCTTCTGAAATATTTCATCCATTAATAAATGTAAATGGTTTCATACTTCGAGTGCAATGTGTAGCGTAACGCAGAGGCGAAAATTTTCCATGACGAAAACCACTACAAAAGGCAGGCTCGCAACAGGGAAGATCAGAAGTCAGATTTCCATCCAGCCATTTGATTTGGGTTGGTTTTTTCGTATGTTGCCA
Source organism: Schistocerca americana (assembly GCF_021461395.2). NCBI lineage: Eukaryota > Metazoa > Arthropoda > Insecta > Orthoptera > Acrididae > Schistocerca > Schistocerca americana. Next base: position 767,592,103 of record NC_060130.1, read on the forward strand.
AAGTCGCTCATAAGAATATCGCGATGGTTCCTAGAAATGTATCACACCCGAATATTTCTTTTGTACCTGACCACCTGAACTAGCGATCCATCTTTAACGACTTTGGTTCTATGGGACGTTAAAAAGAAACGAAAAACGGACGATGAACAGCAAGATCCAAATTATTCGGGTGCTAAAACTTCCTGGCGGATTAAAACTGTGTGCCGGACCGAAACTCGAACTCGGGACCTTTGCCTTTCGCGGGCAAGTGCTCTACCAACTGAGCTACCCAAGCACGACTCACGCCCCTTCGTCACAACTTTACTTCTGCCAGTAACTCGTCTCCTACCTTACAAACTTTACAGAAGCTCTCCTGCGAACCTCAGTTGGTAGAGCACTTGCCTGCGAAAGGCAAAGGTCCCGAGTTCGAGTCTCGGTCCGGCACACAGTTTTAATCGGCCAGGAAGTTTCATATCAGCGCACACTCCGCTGCAGAGTGAAAATCTCATTCTGGAAACATCCCCCAAGCTGTGGCTAAGCTATGTCTCCGCAATATCCCTTCTTTCAGGAGTGCTAGTTCTGCAAGGTTCGCAGGAGAGCTTCTGTAAAGTTTGGAAGGTAGGAGACGAGGTACTGACAGAAGTAAAGTTGTGAGGACGGGCCGTGAGTCGTGCTTGGGTAGCTCAGTTGGTAGAGCACTTGCCCTCGAAAGGCAAAGGTCCCGAGTTCGAGTCTCGGTCCGGCACACAGTTTTAATCTGCCAGGAAGTTTCATATCAGCGCACACTCCGCTGCAGAGTGAAAATCTCATTCTGGTATTCGGGAGCTGTTTATCTGGCTAGCAGCTTATCTGTTCATAGTTCGGCTATTTTTGAACAAACAGAAAACGATGCCCGAAGTATTCTGCTATAGTTAGAACTAATATTATCATTTAAAATACAGATTCCTGCATGTGAACACGTAGATGACGAAAACATCCGTTAGTAGTTGAATAACGATGCCCATAAAGCGACATTGGACCAGCTAAGTGATGTCGAAGTAATAAACAAAATGTGTTCGATAGAAAAATAGACTGATCGATGAAACCTTGAGGCACTGAAATATGTTGTTCTGTTATTAGAGTATGGGAGACAGAATTCATCTGACTATACCGATCTTCTGACTCCTCGCAAAATGCGAATCGTCGTCAGGAAAGAAGTGAATGGAAAACGGAAACATGAAGAAAATGGACCATTATTGCCTAAAAGTGAACTGAAATCGTGTGATACGAAATATAGTATAAGCGTAATTTTGTAAATACTGGGGTTGGATAAAAATATGGAAACTCCATGAGAAACGAAGCTTGAACATAAATGCAAATTCTAGCCAAGTCTGCAGATTGCGATGTTGCATTTGACAACGAGCGGCACCTGTGCAAGGTTCTCAATACGTTGCAAGCGTCAGGACAGTGTTCTGTGTAGTTGTGAGTGCATTATATTGGAGCTAAGGGAATCAAATCAAACTTGGGTAGATTAATGGTGCTCCTATGATGGGTGCTTCTGTAACGAAGTTAGTCGAAGTGTTTGGTGATTCAAGAGGAACCTTATCGAAGATTTATAACGCATACAGAGAAAGTGGGAAAACGTCATCCTCTTAAGCCGCAAAGCGGACGGAAGTGTGTGTTGAGTGAACGTGACAGACGGTCATTGAAGAGGAATGTGACGAGAAATAAGGGGACGACAGCTGCAAAAGTCACGTCAGAACTGAACGCCGCACTCGCGAACCCTGTCAGCACCAAAACAACACGAAGGGAGTTCCATAAGCGAGGAATTGCATGGCGAGCTGGAATTCCAAAGAATTTGTGATGCAAACGCCCGTAACAGGTAAAGGTGGTGCCAAAGCCATAAAACCTGGACTGTGGAGAAATGTAAAAAAAGGCATGTGGTCGGACGAGGGACTGAAACGTGTCGGATTCGGGGATGATTTGGTCAGCCATATTCTTTGAGCCCTACGGTTTCTTCAATATCACATCACTGCCAAAGATTATGTGCCATTCTGGCTGATTAGCGTGCAGTGTTTGTTCCCCAATGGCGACGCTGTGTTCCAGGGCCCCTGTTCGCACAGGTCGCATCGTCCAGGACTGGATTCATTCTCGCACCTCTCCTGATCACGACAGGCACTAGATCTCAATATTATTGAGCCTTTGTGGTTTACTTTGGAGAGAAGGGTGCGTGATCGCTATCACTTCTATCATCGTTACCTGCATTTGACACTCTATTATAGGAAGAATGCTATAAGAGTCTCTTGAAAACCATACAGGACCTGAAACTTCTTGGCAGATTAAAACTGTGTGCCGGACCGAGACTCGAACTCGGGACCTTTGCCTTTCGCGGGCAAGTGCTCTATCATCTGAGCTATCCAAGCACGACACACGCCCCGTCCTCACAGCTTTACTTCTGCCAGTACCTCGTCTCCTACTTTCCAAGCTTCACAGAAGCTCTCCTGCGAACCATGCAGACAGAACTAGCACTCCTGCCGGCCGGGGTAGCCGAGTGGTTCTAGGCGCTACAGTCTGGAATCGCTCGACCGCTACGGTCGCAGGTACGAATCCTGCCTCGGGCATGGATGTGTGTGATGTTGGGGTTGGGTTGTTTGGGGAAGGAGGCCAGACAGCGAGGTCATCGGTCTCATCGGATTAGGGAAGGATGGGGAAGACAGTCGGCCGTGCCCTATCAAAGGAACCCTCCCGGCATTTGCCTGGAGCGATTTTTAGGGAAATCACGGAAAACCTAAATCAGGATGGCCGGACGCGGGATTGAACCGTCATCCTCCCGAATGCGAGTCCAGTGTCTAACCACTGCGCCACCTCGCTCGGTACTGTGTGTGATGTCTTTAGGTTAGTTAGGTTTAAGTAGTTCTACGTTCTAAGGGACTGATGACCTTAGAAGTTAAATTCCATAGTGCTCAGAGCCATTTGAACCAACTAGCACTCCTGGAAAAAAGGATCCTTTCTTCCGGGTGTGCTAGTTCTGCATGGTTCTCAGGAGAGCTTCTGTGAAGTTGGGAAAATAGGAGACGAGGTACTTGCAGAAATAAAGCTGTGAGGACGGGGCGTGCGTCGTGCTTGGGTAGCGCAGATGGTAGAGCATTTGCCCGCGAAAGGCAAAGGTCCCGAGTTCGAGTCTCGGTCCGGCACACAGTTTTAATCTGCCAGGAAGTTTCATATCAGCGCACACTCCGCTGGGGAGCGAAAATCTTATTCTGCATACAGGACCTGTATTTAACTATTACAGGACGACTGGAAGCTGTTTTAAATGGCTACTGGTTTCATACACCGTATCAGGCATGGTAACGTGTTGTGCCTGTGGTGTTTCCATACTTTTGTCCAACTCTTGTATGTTTTCAGTTTCTGGCGAGTAACACGTAAGTATCCCAGTGGACTTTGAAATGCGACATGTTGCATATTTTGTGAATACAATTAATGGTAGTTTCCCGCGAAAACTCTTGTGTTTTGGATTATGCGTGTTTTTCGGTTTTCCGTGCAGTCTCGGATCCGCATTTATCCGGCTAATCGAAAACGCACTGTAGGGACTACTTGCTGAATTTAGTTATACAAAATGAAGGTCTGTAAAACGTAATATTCGAAGAAAAATGAACATTGTAATATCACAAAAAGTCAATAATCATATGCCCGTTAAATGGTTATTCTACCTCCCAATCGTTTGTAAGTCAAAGCTGTCGTAGCAGAGGGATTCCTCTACTCTTTCACGTGTTTATGTAATTAGTGGTGCGCTAATGAGATCTCTAACAGTGACTAATCAAACAACGATAATGTTATAAGCCGTCTTGCTAGCATAGTTAACGTGTGGCGTTCGCTACTTGTAGGTTACGTAGCTAACATGTGTCTATTATTATACGCAGATGAGTGTAAAGCCGTCTACTTCGTACTAAATATTAACCTGAGACTAGCCAAGTGACAACAATTTTCTGTGTGAAAAAAAGTTTCACATTGAACATTTTTGTGATATCTGTTGAGTAAGTCGAGTCGCAAGTACGGAGCTATCTGACTTCGCTACTACGGATATCGATTCCGTCCTTTACACGGCAGATCAACCGAGTGTATTAATTAACTGATTCATAGGAGACTAGCTGTATCCAGTTGCATTTCCTTAACTGGATTAACAACCGATGCATTAAATTTACTACACGCGTTCGGACAAATGGCACCAGTGTCGCGCACTTACAATTCAAACACACACAAAAAAATGAAAATGAACGAAAAAAATTACACCTTACACAATGAGGAATTACCTTTGGCGGTCAACAATTGTACATGAAGGTAACCTAATCTTGGGTTTATTTACTTATTCCTCACTATTGCTGCCTATTATCTGGATTGCTAAATATGCCATTCAACCTATACAGGGAGGTCCATTGATAGTGACCGGGCCAAATATCTCACGAAATAAGCATCAAACGAAAAAACTACAAAGAACGAAACTCGTCTAGCTTGAAGGGGGAAACCAGATGGCGCTATGGTTGGCCCGCTAGATGGCGCTGTCATAGGTCAAACGGATATCAACTGCGTTTTTTTTATAGGAACCCCCATTTTTATTACATATTCGTGTATTACGTAAAGAAATATGTATGTTTTAGTTGGACCACTGTTTTCGCTTTGTAATAGATGGCGCTGTAATAGTCACAAACGTAAAAGTACGTGGTATAACGTAACATTACGCCAGTGCGGACGGTATTTGCTTCGTGATACATTACCCGTGTTAAAATGGACCGTTTACCAATTGCGGAAAAGGTCGATATCGATGTATGGCTATTGTGATCAAATTGCCAAACGGGCGTGTGCTATGTATGCTGCACGTTATCCTGGACGACATCATCCAAGTGTCCGGACCGTTCGCCGGATAGTTACGTTATTTAAGGAAACAGGAAGTGTTCAGCCACATGTTTAACGTCAACCACGACCTGCAACAAATGATGATGACCAAGTAGGTGTTTTAGCTGCTGTCGCGGCTAATCCGCTCATCAGTAGCAGACAAATTGCGCGAGAATCGGGAATCTCAAAAACGTCGGTGTTGAGAATGCTACGTACATCAACATCAATTGCACCCGTACCATATTTCTATGCACCAGGAATTGCATGGCGACGACTTTGAACGTCATGTGCAGTTCTGCCACTGGGCAAAAGCGAAATTACGGGACGATGACAGATTTTTTGCACGCGTTCTATTTAGCGACGAAGCGTCATTCACCAACTGCGGTAACGTAAACCGGCATAATATGCACTATCGGGCAACGGAAAATCCACGATGGCTGCGACAAGTAGAACATCAGGGACCTTGGCGGGTTACTGTATGGTGCGGCATTATGGGAGGAAGGATAATTGGCCCCCATTTTATCGATGGCAATCTAAATGGTGCAGTGGTTCAAAATGGTTCAAATGGCTCTGAGCACTGTGGGACTTAACTTCTAAGGTCATCAGTCCCCTAGAACTTAGAACTACTTAAACCTAACTAACCTAAGGACATCACACACGTCCATGCCCGAGGCAGGATTCGAACCTGCAACCGTAGCGGTCTCGCGGTTCCAGACTGTAGCGCCTAGAACCGCTCGGCTACCCCGACCGGCAATGGTGCAGTGTATGCTGATTTCCTACGTAATGTTCTACCGATGTTACTACAAGATGTTTCACTGCATGACAGAATGGCGATGTATTTCCAACATGATGGATGTCCGGCACATAGCTCGCGTGCGGTTGAAGCTGTATTGAATAGCATATTTTATGACAGATGGATTGGCCGTCGAAGCACTATACCATGGCCCGCACGTTCACCGGATCTGACGTCCCCGGATTTCTTTCTGTGGGGAAAGTTGAAGGATATTTGCTCTCGTGATCCACCGACAACGCCTGACAACATGTGTCAGTGCATTGTCAATGCATGTGCGAACATTACGGAAGGCGAACTACTCGCTGTTGAGAGGAATGTCGTTACACGTATTGCCAAATGCAGTGAGGCTGACGGACATCATTTTGAGCATTTATTGCATTAATGTGGTATTTACAGGTAATCACGCTGTAACAGCATGCGTTCTCAGAAATGATAAGATCACAAAGGTACATGTATCACATTGGAACAACCGAAATAAAATGTTCAAACGTACCTACGTTCTGTATTTTAATTTAAAAAACCTACCTGTTACCAACTGTGACTATTACAGCGCCATCTATCACAAAGCGAAAAAAGTGGTCCAACTAAAACATTCATATTTCTTTACGCACTACACGAATATGCAATAAAAAGTGGGGGTTCCTATTAAAAAAAAAAAAAACGCAGTTGATATCCGTTTGACCTATGGCAGCGCCATCTAGCGGGCCAACCATAGCGCCGTCTGGTTTCCCCCTTCAAGCTATACAAGTTTCGTTCTTTGTAGTTATTTCGTTTGACGCTTATTTTGTGAGATATTTGGCCCGGTCACGATCAATGGACCACCCAGTATAAGGGGTGAACATTAATAAAACCGACAAACTGTAAGGACAGTTTCATGAATGGAAATGGAGGAAAAAATGCCCTATGAACATATGTCCGGAAACGTATCGTTTCTACGGTAGCTGACGCTGACGAATGACAGTTCCTCTGACCACGTTCCATGTGTTCCTTGTGTGTTGCAAGCTGTGTGATCGACGCAGCGTAGTGTAAGCCGCGAAATGGTCCTGTATACATGTCGGGAACATACTGCGATGGTGCTTGTGTACGGCCAAGCAGATGGTAACGGTCGAGAGGCAGCACGGCTATACCAAAACAAGTACCCTCACAGGCACCAACCACATCAAACAACGTTTCAAGCCCTTTTTGGGCGTTTGTGTGATTACGGGTCCTTTCAGATAGACGAACGTGCAGGGAGGCGGCAGACTGTGCGTACACCAGATCTGGAGGACCTGGTTTAGCAGGGTATTGAGACGATCCGTTGTACAAGCTCCAGGCAAATGGCCCGCCAACACGGTGTAAGCAAAAGTACGATTACGTGTATCCTGCATCACGACCACTAGTATGCCTATCACCTGCAAGCCCATGGAGGCCACTTTGAACATATGTTCTAACATGGATGCGATGCAGCTCTGTACTGTTCTAGGACGATTTGTTGCCGTTGCACGCACACCGTCCATTTCCGGACACATGTTAATAGGACCTGTTTTCCTCCATTTCCAATCAGGAATCCGTCCCTGCAGTTTGTCGGTTTTATTAATGTTCACCCGGTATAAATTTGAAAACTGAATAAATCACGGAATAATGTAGATAGAGAGGTACAAATTGACACACATGCTTGGAATGACATGAGGTTTTATTAGAACCAAAAAAATACAAAAGTTGAAAAAATGTCCGGCAGATGGCGCTTCATCTGATCAGAATAGCAATAATTAGCATAGCAAAGTAAGACGATGCAAAGATGATGTTCTTTACAGGAAATGCTCAATATGTCCACCATCATTCCTCAACAATAGCTGTAGTCGAGGAATAATGTTGTGAACAGCACTGTAAAACATGTCCGGAGTTAAGGTGAGGCATTGGCGTCGGATTTTGTCTTTCAGCATCCCTAGAGATATCGGTCGATCACGATACACTTGCGACTTCAGGTAACCCCAATGCCAATAATCGCACGGACTGAGGTCTGGGGACCTGGGAGGCCAAGCATGACGAAAGTGGCGGCTGAGCACACGACAATCACCAAACGACGCGCTCGAGAGATTTTTCACGCGTCTAGCAATATGGAGTGGAGCGCCTGGTTCTAGTAAAACCCCATGTCATTCCAAGCATGTGTGTCAGTTTTTACCTCTCTATCTACATTATTCCGTGGTTTATTAAGTTTTTAAATTTATACTGACTTTTTGATCACCCGGTATAATAAAAAGTGTGTATGATAATTATTACTCTTTCCTATTTACTGACACTACAATTAAAACTAGTACTACATAGAATAAAGACAAAAAGAAGGAAAAAAATAATTTTTTATCACTACAAATCCACTATTGACCCCTTAACGAACAACTCAACAACTGGCACGACTTTTTGTACTACTGCTTCAGTGACTACTATCGATACAGTTCTCTATTGTTTTTTCATTAGTGTCATCGTTTCCTTGCTTAGGTAATTGATCTCGAGTATAGACGGTTGTTCTGACCACTTAATCCAGCCTGAAACTACCCCAATCAACAGTTACTGCATTCCATGGGCGTAGGGCAGCACATAAGCAGCGTCTCCACCTTGCAAATCGATTCCATGAATCTCTCTAACATCTCAGAATCTACATTCCTTCCTTTGATTTTACGCGATGGACAATCTTGAAGACAGTTTCTTTCAGCGATCGCTGACCTCAGATGCGTTCTCTGCATCTGTACGGAATGTTGACTAGCGGAGATGGCAGCATGCAAGCGTGAGGTTTAATACCTTGTGAAATCTTTCATGGCCTTCCTGGATACCGTGACTGCAGTGTCGCGCAAGATGCGTCAGGTCATCTCGTTTTGGAATCCAGCGTCCTTAATGCTCGACCTTCAGCCGATGCAGCTTCTTAGAGCACACAGTCCCACAACGCATGCCTAAACTGCCACAGGTGCAAGTATTGTTCATCTGTCTTTTGATATTATACAGGTACGTACCATGTGAGTTTTGACCGGTCATTAATCAGTCCATCCGTCTCGATTACAAAGTGCAATATTGTATTAATTTCTTCGTATTGGCCTCAAATCCAAGAAAATGACTCCCATTTTCCTGATTTCCCGGTCGAACGTCATATTTCCAGAATTGACGGCAATGTATCGTTCGCAGTCGTACAGTAGGCGTATGTCAATCTCTGTAGCACAGCTCGTTACAGTCTTCTTACTACTGAAACTGTGTAATCTGTAAAACTAGACGGTCGCACCACATCCCACAATTGACGTTAATAATAATTGATGGTGTGCCCTAATTGTTTTTAACAGAAGTCCGAATTGTCTATTTGGATTTTTATAATTCTGTGCTTCACCTTTGTAACTCTCCTGCCTGCCTTCTCTGTATGTTGGGAAATTACAAGCGATTTTTTGACTCTGTCTCTACAGAATATAGTGGCCGTAGTAATTAACAAACTCCCCACATCTTCTGAAAAGTTTTACTGCAGGCCCTAATAAGTGCCTTATCACTATACTTACATTTTCGAGGGCTGCTGAACGTCCATAAAAATGTTATATTTAAATAAACTTAATTGCTTCGATATCTTGGAAGATAAAAAAATTGCAAGTATTACCCATGTGCCAAAATACACCCTCACGAATTATTACTTATTGAAAATCTTGTATTGTCAACAGTTCTGGAAGTGTGATTCTTCAGTTTCTCCCGGCGTATTTGTTGCTCGAACAGTCCGCGAGTATACTGCCGCTTCATAGTGTCCAACGGGCACAATATTTCGGTGATCAGACGTGTCGTCATCGTCAGGTGCGCTGACGAACTGAGGGCGGGCGGAGGGGTTGGGTTGCGGTGGTTGGTGGGACCAGATATAACGTCTTTGCTTTAATTATAGTCACCCTAACATGCTTATCATATCTGTGACACTTTCTCCTTTATTGGGCCTTAACACAAAGCGAGCTGCCCTTATTTGGACTTTAAATCGGCCGCCCGCCCTCAGGAGCTCAGTTCGTCAGCACACCTGACGATGGCGACATGTCTGATCGCCGAAATATTGTGCCCGTTGGACACTATGAACCGGCAGTATACCCGTGGACTGTTCGAGCAGTTCTGGAAGTGTTTGAAGCTAATAACTTACACTACTAACCTTGCACATCGTCCCCATAGGAAACGTGATGATAGAACTGGCGTGATAAAAAAATAGATCCGCGGTGATCCTTCGAGCAGAGAGATGACAGATCTACGTCTACATGAGTATGATAGATTCACACTTAAGTGTTTGACAGGGGGTTCATAGAAATAATTTGACTATTTCTCGACCATTTCACTCTCGAATAGCACGTGGAAAAAATGAACACCTAAAGCTTCCCGTCCGAATTCTAGTTTTTCTTATTTTATTACAATGGCCATTTCTCCCTATGTAGTAGTGGGAGTCAACAAAATATTTTAGCATTCGGAGGAGAAAGTTGGTGACTGAAATGTCGCGAAACGATTTCACTGCAACGAATAACGTCTTTGGGAGAGGGGGGGGGGGCATTTCTCCCTATGTAGTAGTGGGAGTCAACAAAATATTTTAGCATTCGGAGGAGAAAGTTGGTGACTGAAATGTCGCGAAACTATTTTACAGCAACGAATAACGTCTTTGGGAGAGGGGGGGGGGGGTTTGGGTTGGGTTGTGGGGGGTTGAAGGGACCAGATATAACGTCTTTGTTTTAATGATTGTCACCCTAACATGCTTATCATATCTGTGACACTTTCTCCTTTATTGGGCCTTAATGCAAAACGAGCTGCCCTTATTTGAACTTTTTCTATGCCCTCCGTTAACCCTATGTGGTAAGGACCCTGTACTGCACAGCAGAACTCCGGAAGACTATGGGCAAGCGTAGTGTAGGCAGTCTCTTTAGTAGGTTTGTTGGATCTTCTAAGTGTTCTGCCAATAAAATGCAGTCTTCGGTTCACCTTCCTCACTTCATTTTTAATGTGATGGTTCCAATTTAAGTTGTTGTTAACTGTTGTACCTAGGTATTTAGTTGAATTGACAACTTTCAAATTTGTGTTATTTGTGTAAAGCAATTATGAATTCGTTTTAAGCTTCTGGTGACTGTCCTAGACGGGAAACAACAACGTCATCTGCAAACAAGCTAAGAGGGCTGCTGAGATTGTCTCCTAAATAGTTTCTAAAGATTAAGAACACCAGAGGGCGTATTACATTTCCCTGGGGAAGCCCAGGGAGGTGGACGTTGGAGAAGACAGCTGTGTTTGCGCTGCATCTTGCCGCATGCTGCCACTTCAGTTATCCTTATGGGCACGCTGCCATAACGTGTCGAGTACAACGGCACTTCCGCAGTCCGTAATGTAGACGGCAGTCTGCGCGTTAAGTAGTCAGTTTTTGGCGCCGAGCTGCGCCCCACAGATTACGATGGGCTTGCAGCTGTTCCCAGGCACGGAGGGGAGGGGCAGCCCATTCAGGCAAATCCTCGTTTACACCAGAGCGAATGAAAGCGAGCAGGTATTCGCAGACAATACGCCAGTGTTCGCTACCATTCGCTTGTATTTGTGAACGAGGATTTACACTGGAGGAAACGGAAGAGAACACGAGAGAATGAGCACAGCCTGCCAACCGTATGCACGTTGCCTTATTGGTTTGATGACGCTAATAATCGCCGTACAGGTTTCACTCATTGCAACATTAGTGATAACAGCGATACAAAGTTATGGGATTGAGACTGGGCTATTTATCATAATGGGCACGAGGTTTTTGACGAAGCAGGAAAATTATATAGAAAACATTTATTGGCACTAATTACTAGCGAGCAACACAACGCGAAGAAAAGCTAACATTTACAGTGTTCTTCTTAGAAACTAAGGGCAGCTACGTTAGTAATCGAAGAAACAGAAAAGGATCTATATGCCTTTTTTTTAAACGCATTTTCAGTGGTACTATGTTCACGGTAACCAGTTGCAGGTCCATAGACTTGTTCCAAGTGTCAAATCATGGTAAAAACGTTTCAAACGTTCATCAATAGAAGGTACATGGTCTCTATGCCAAGACTGTTTCCCTCAGGAGTTCCAAGTGCCATTCATCACAGTCTTTTTTCAGAAATATTTACACGATATTGTTGAGTCAGCTAAAACTATGAACCCGTTCATTGTAATTCAGATGCACACAACTGGCTTCTTTGATTGTAAAGATGCTGCTGAAACATAGCTGTCAATGCAGGCGTTTGTCTTCAAATGCAGTATGATCAACGTGTGTAATACTCACCGATGCCAAATAGCTATTAAAAATTATTACTCTGAAACAGGAGAATGCAAAAATGTTGATTCATTCAAACGAGGAAATACCATGGCAGGTGTAAGCCCTGGCATACTTCATCTGAAAGAATAGCCTTGTTTATAAGATACAAAACAAAAGGACGGGTCTACGATGTTGCCATTTCTTCCTGAACAGCACAGGAAGTTTTATAGTAAACCTTGCAACACCTGACCCCAAGACTGGAGTTGTGTAGGAAACAGAAGGCAACACTGAGAGAGTTTTTTTTTCGTGAAATTAATTTTGTTATCCTCTTGTAAAAAAATGTAAAAGAAATGAGAAATGTTTTTTGATGATTACAGTTCTACTAGTTAAAATATTACTGCACTGTTTCTGTACTTGTGTTACCACAAATAGAACGTAGAGCCTCTGTATTAATGGCACTGAGAACAAAAACTTTCTTATTGGCGCTTAGAACCAGCCAGTTTCAGGGTAATGCACTTAAGACCTTCTTAATAAATCACCCCTTTTGTAATTTGTCTCATTATTTTTTGAAGTGATGAGGTGGTCAACATTACCCTATGGTATAAAAATAACTTCTCATTTTTTATACAAATAAAATACACTACTGGCCATTAAAATTGCTACACCAAGAAGAAATGCAGATGATAAACGGGTATTCATTGGACAAATATATTATACTAGAACTGACATTTTATTACATTTTCACGCAATTTTGGTGCATAGTTCCTGAGAAATCAGTACCCAGAACAACCTCCTCTGGCCGTAATAACGACCTTAATACACCTGGGCACTGAGTCAAACAGAGCTTGTATGGCGTGTACAGATACAGCTGCCCATGCAGCTTCAACACGTCACCACAGTTCATGAAGAATAGTGACTGGTGTATTGTGACGAGCCAGTTGCTCGGCCACCATTGACCAGACGTTTCCAATTGGTGAGAGATCTGGAGAATGTACTGGCCAGGGCAGCAATCGAACATTTTCTGTATCCAGAAAGGCCCTGCAACATGCGGTCGTGCATTATCCTGCTGAAATGTAGGGTTTCGAAGGGATCGAATGAAGGGTAGAGCCACGGGTCGTAACACATCTGAAATGTAACGTCCACTGTTCAAAGTGCCGTCAATGCGAACAAGAGGTGACCGAGACGTGTAACCAGTGGCACCCCATACCATCACGTCGGATGACACGCCATTATGGCGATTACAAATACACGCTTCCAATGTGCGTTCACCGCGATGTCGCCAAACACGGATGCGACCATCATGATGCTGTAAACAGAACCTGGATTCGTCCGAAAAAATGACGTTTTGCCATTCGTGCACCCAGGTTCGTCGTTGAGTAGACCATCGCAGGCGCTCCTGTCTGTGATACAGCGTCAAGGGTAACCGCAGCCATGGTCTCCGAGCTGATAGTCCATGCTCCTGCAAATGTCGTCGAACTGTTCGTGCAGATGGTTGTTGTCTTGCAAACGTCCCCATCTGTTGACTCAGGGATAGAGACGTGGCTGCACGATCCGTTACTGCCATGCGGATAAGATGCCTGTCATCTCGATTGCTAGTGATGCGAGGCCTTTGGGATCCAGCTCGGCGTTCCGTATTACTCTCCTGAACCCACTTATTCCATATTCTGCTAACAGTCATTGGATCTCGACGAACGCGAGCAGCAATGTCGCGATACGATAAACCGCAATCGCGATAGACTACAATCTGACCTTTATCAAAGTCGGAAACGTGATGGTACGCATTTCTCCTCCTTACACGAGGCCTCACGACAACGCTTCACCAGGAAACGCCGGTCAACTGCTGTTCGTGTATGAGAAATCGGTTGGAAACTTTCCTCATGTCAGCACGTTGTAGGTGTCGCCACCGGCGCCAACCTTGTGTGAATGCTCTGAAAACTAATCATTTGCATATCACAGCATCTTCTTCCTGTCGGTTAGATTTCGCGTCTGTAGCACGTCATTTTCGTGGTGTAGCAATTTTAATGGCCAGTAGTGTATGTACAGAGAGAGAGACATTTGTTTTTATTTTCGTGACAAATGTGAGATTTGGTACTTAGAATGTTGACGTTTCCACTCTTCATTTGTTTCCGTAGAGATGAATGGTGTCTCGAAAACAGATTTTAAGGTGAGCATCAACAAAACTACGAGGACGTGCTGAAAAGTAATGCCTCCGAATGCTTTTTAAATAAAAAAAATGCGTTATTGTTAGCATTCTACATATTTATTCTTCATGTCGACATATTTGCAGCCCTCTGCCGCTGGAGGGCCCCGAGTTGTAGCGTGTAACATGGCGATGTGTAACATGACTATCGGAGCGTGAGAAACAGCGAGCTGTTATTGGATCAGGATATGGAGTACCATCTCCCTCAGCATGACAATGTCAAACCACACACGAGTGCTGCGACATCTGCAATGATCTGACGCTGTCATCGATCATCCCCCGTGAAGTCCTGACTTGACCCCATCCGACTTTCATCTCCTTCCAAAACATAAACAGTACCTTCGAAGACTTTACTTTGATAGTGGTGAAGCGGTGCAAGCAGAGGTAAGGCTATGGCTCCGTGAACAAAGTCAAACAGTCTACAGTTCCGGTATCGACAGCCGGCCGGTGTCGCCGAGCGGTTCTAGGCGCGTCAGTCTGGAACCGCGCGACCGCTACTGTCGCAGGTTCGAATCCTGATTCGGGCATGGATGTGTGTGATGTCCTTAGGTTAGTTAGGTTTAAGTAGTTCTAAGTTCAAGGGGACTGATGACCTCAGATGTTAAATCCCATAGTGCTCAGAGCCATTTTTGAACCGGTATCAACAAACTGGTCCCTCGTCGGGAGAAAAGTGTTCGTCGTCAGGGTGAGTACGTTGAGAAATAAATACGTAGACGTGAAGAATAAACTTTTAAAATGTTAATAACGTTTGTTTTATTTAAAAAGCTTTAAGAGTTTTCACATAAAATATTTAGAGGCACTACTTTTCAGTGCGCCCTCCTAACTCGTCGCATAAAATTAGGCGATGCTGAGAGGGTTGAATCTGGAAACGAGACACTGAAATTTCGTTATTTGGGCAGCAGAATAAATGACGGTGGCCAAAGTAGAGAGGATATAAAATGCAGACTGGCAGAAAAAGAGAAATGGGTTAACACCGAATGGAAATTTAAATGTTAGCATGTCTTTTTGGAAATATTTATCTGTAGTGTAACCATGTACTGAAATGAAACGTGGACGATAAACAGTTCATACAAGAAGAGATTAGAAACTTTTGAAACGCTGACGATTAGATGGATAGATAGAGGTACTGAATCGAATTGGACAAAATAAGAAATTTGTGGCACAATCAGACTGATAGCATACGTCAGCGTAACATGGCATTAAGGAACAGTCTATTTGGTAGTGGAAGGAAGTGTATGGGGTAAAAAATTTAGAGGGAGACCATAGCTGGAGTACAGTAAGCAGATTTAAATGGGTGTAGGTTGCAGTAACTGTGCGGAGGTGAAGAGGTTTGCACGCGGTAGACTAGCATGGAGAGCTGCATGATCTTGCGTGCAATAAGTAGTTCTGTTCAAGAATGTCAACAGTATGGCTCTTCAAAGGCACGTTTGATAGGAGAGAATACGGCTCAGTTCAACGGACGGTGAAACGAGGGGTGCCATTAAAGCGAGAGAACGAACATTGAACAATGCTACTACGGTGGGAAAGAGCTACCAATAACGTTGCCAAACTGCCAATACTTGTTGCTAATTATTAACTGATGCCGATGAATATGGGAAAGCACTATTTGATTGTCAATTATTTCATACTGATGCGGGAATTTTATTATTTTCACACCGCTGGGAAAAAATGCAACATCCTCCTGTGTTCAGAGGCACAGGGATATAACATGTGTAGGCTGAGGGGTTCCAGTGTTGCACAGTCATTGGCGATGAGATGGCGCTCCGGAGGCATGTCTGTGTGCCCTCTGTTTTGACTTGGCAGGCAGTAACTGTGCTGAGTTTGCAACATTCATTCTAGGGAACAACCATGCCCCCTGACGAGTACGTGGTCCTTTCGAACAATTTCAGCCATTTGAACGGGGTCGCATTGTGGGCCTGCGGAAAGCTGGATTGACTGATTGCTGCACATGCCGGGCACAATGTATAGGTTACGTGCCGCAGATTTCAGCAGAGATGTGTGGAACATACCTACATCCGTAGACCAGGTTCTGGACGTCCGTGTAGTATAAGTGCACGTCAAGATCGACGTACTGTGCGAGCAACGGTGGCCGACCGAACATCATCCAGGGAAGAAATCTGGGCACACGTTGCAACTGCTGTGTCAGTAAGGACCGCTGGGAACTGTCTGCTTGCAGCAGCGCTAAGACCACGTGTGCCTCTGGCCGAGCTACCACTGACACTACACACTACCGAGCATGGCTACTCTGGTGTCGTGAAAGAATCAACTGGAGAGTGGAACTGCGCTCTGTTGGCTTCAGTAATGAGAGTAGGCTCTGTCTACATGCGAGTTATGGACGTGCACGAGTACGGTGTAGACCTCAGCGTCCTATTTTAGTGCGTTCACCAACGACACTCAGGTCCCATCACGCGCTTCATGGTGTGGTGGGCCATCAGTTACAACTCGCTGCCACACTTCAGGGTAAAGTAACCAGTACCCGCTACATTGCCCAGGATGTTATCCCCGTGCTACTGCCATTTCTTCGACAAGAAGGTGATGCGCTTTTTCAGCAGGACAGTGCACGTTCACATATGGCTGCCGCGACACAACGTACTCTTCGTAACGTACTTCGAGGGTCACTCCAAAAGAAATGCACACTATTTTTGTAAAAATACAGTTTTCTTTCTGCATGTGTGAAAGTTTTACAGTGTGTAGATACGTCCTTCCCGCTTGTTTTCAAACTTAGTTCAACCTGTTCCCGCGAATGGCGCCGTCACAGCATGTCTTCAAGATGGCTGCTACACTTGACGTTCGTCAGAAGCAACGTGCTGTCATAGAATTCCTGTGCTGTGAAAACGAGACAGTGGGAAACATCCACAAGAGGTTGAAAAAGGTGTATGGAGATGCTGCTGTCGATCGCAGTACAGGTAGTCGGTGGGCAAGCATGTTACGTGATGAAAGCGGGTACGGCAATATTGAGGATTGTCCTCGCAGCGGCAGGCCTCGTACTGCACACAATCCAGACAATGTGCAGAGAGTTGACGAATTGGTGACTGCTGACAGACGCATCACAGTGAACGAATTGTCACGCTACGTTGGGATAGGGGAAGGAAGTGTTTGCAGAATACTGAAAGTGTTGGCGTTAAAAAAAGTTTGTGCCAGGTGGGTTCCCAGGATGTTGACAGTGGCTCACAAAGAAACAAGAAAAACGGTATGCAGCGAACTTTTGGAACAGTACGAGAATGATGGAGATGAATTTCTTGGAAGAATTGTGACGGCTGATGATACATGTGTCCATCATTTTTCACCAGAGACGAAAAGGCAATCAATGGAGTGACATCGTGCAAATTCACCCAAGGAAAAAAAATTCAAAACAACACCTTCTGCTGGAAAAGTTATGGCTACGGTGTTTTTCGATTCCGAAGGACTCTTGCTTGTGGACATCATGCCAAGTGGAACCACCATAAATTCTGATGCATATGTGACGACACTGAAGAAACTTCAAGCTCGACTGAGTCGTGTCCGACCACATCGTCAAAAGCAGGATGTTTTGCTGTTGCACGACAATACACAGTCACATGTCAGTCAAAAAAACCATGGAAGCGATCCCAAAACTCGGATGGACAACACTGAAACACCCTTCTTACAGTCCTGACCTGGCTCCGTGTGACTATCATCTCTTTGGGAAACTGAAAGACTCTCTTCGTGGAACAAGGTTTGAAGATGATGACTCCCTTGTGCACGCTGCCAAACAGTGGCTCCAATAGGTTGGTCCAGAATTTTACCGTGCGGGTATACAGGCGCTGGTTCCAAGATGGGGTTAGGCAGTTGAGAGGGATCGAAATTATGTGGAGAAATGAAAATATTGTTCCTAAAGGATGTATCTACACACTGTAAGACTTTCAAACATGTAGAATAAAAGACGGATTAAAAAAAAAATTGTGTGCATTTCGTTTGGCGTGACCCTCGTACAACTGCACTGGCGAAAAAGATCACCAGATCTGTCGTCCATTGAACGAGTATGGGACGTGATGAAGCGGGAACTTATTCATTCTACATAGCCTGCACAACCATAAGCAGCTAAGGGTGCGAGATCTTTGGGACAATCTATCGCATTACGCCATTCGGCACCTTTATGACCATTTGCATGTGAGAATATATGCGTGCGTTGCCACCAGTGGCAGGCAAACGGTGTACTGATGCGACTGTAGGCACCCTTTGCTGTGGCATGTGTGTTTCATTTGGTCTGAATTTGTTATCATTAATGAACTACCTGTCACATTACTTATCAATAAAATGACCTTGTCCTTGAGACTGTTGCATTCTCTTCCGGCAGAGTATTTTAACTAAAACAATGATTTTGTACTGCGAAACGTTAATTTCCGATAGTACCCAAAGGTGTGCGAACTATCATTTTCAGTTTGGAGTACATACGGTGTTAAGACAAGGTAACAGCAATTGCTCAGACATGATCTTGCCAACATTTCCCATTGGCATTTTTTCAAAGAAAAATTCCGCACTGGCTGTATGAATGATTTTTATTAAATCTGCGACCGGTTTCGCACCACTTATCGGTGCGTCCTCAGGCAATCTGTACAAAAAATAATATAATAAGAGCTCATATAAACTATTCGATCCCCCAATTCTGAGATGTAAATTAATAGCCAGTTTTTTTAATATACGCTATTTATAACATAGTAAAGTTGAACATTGCCCTGTAGCCGCTCCCCACCATTCACGTCCAATATACCGTCATCTGATGAAAGCGGTAGTTAAAATTTAAAAATCTTTAAAAAAATTTTAAATGATGGGAGCGGCAATGACCTGGAAAATAAAAAATAAAATACGGTGCTGATAAAACTCCCCTAAACACGAACGACAACCAGCGGAATTAGGGCCATGTAAACATATCAGAACATACCGTGCAAGTTGAGAGGAGGGGCCGGCCGCGGTGGTCTCGCGGTTCTAGGCGCGCAGTCCGGAACCGCGCGACTGCTACGGTCGCAGGTTCGAATCCTGCCTCGGGCATGGATGTGTGTGATGTCCTTAGGTTAGTTAGGTTTAAGTAGTTCTAAGTTCTAGGGGACTGATGACCACAGCTGTTAAGTCCCATAGTGCTCAGAGCCAACCAAGTTGAGAGGAGCCGCGCGACAGCGGACACGACCTGACTGACGCCGCAACCCGAAAAGCGCTCACTCACTGGCACGAGAATCGCCAGAGGCCGGATGACGTGTACAAGGTGTGAAGAGTGGGGGGTACTGAACACCTCAGAATTGGGGGATCGAATAGTTTATATGAGCTCTTATTATATTATTTTTTGTTCAGATAGCCTGAGGATGCAGCGATAAGTGGTGCGAAACCGGTCGCAGATTTAATCAAAATCATTCATACAGCCAGTGCGGAATTTTTCTTTGAAAAAATGTCGAGGTTTTTGCTGTGGTTGCCCACCCTACAAAACAACATTTCCCATCGGGTTCAGCTTTTCTACTAGTAATGTGTAAGGCCACGGGCAACTCTAAGTGCATATACTCGTAGCATCACTTTTGATAATATGCTAAATTTGCTGTAATTTGGAAAACCATGCTTTTATATGCGGAATATTGTCGCTAGTGTTTTACGAGCGCTCGTACATGATGCGGTGCGGAATAAATACAGTACCCTAAGATCAACGTACGTTATTTGTACAACCGTTTGCTCGCATTTTTAGCAAAAACCACCTGATTGTTTGCTTTAAATCCTAGTCAGATAAAAAACAACAATGGAGCTAATGCTGGCTGGTAAGTGGTAAGAAACTGTTTATGGTAGCTAATGACGAAGCTCGCGGTGGACTTGTTTGTGACACTTGCGCGGAGTGACACTTGTGCGGAGTTGGAACGTGACGACGTTTCTACATAGCACAAGAAACTTAAGATGGTTTTCTGATTTCACATTCGTTGACGTCGCCAACTCACAACCAACGTGCCACATTCGAACCTAACCTAGACCTTGAACTAAGTTACAGATTAGTCTTTCACCACAATTAGGAGGTTTTTTGCTTCACATTCGCTGGCTTCCTGACAAGAACTCAGTCTCTGCAGAAATGTATTGCTGCAGAAGCGTCTCTCCAAACAAATGTGCTACCAGTTGACGTAGTGAGTGCAGAAAAGCTATTATCGCAGTTGCAGGTTTTATAATGTGAGAGGCTGCAATAGGTACTGTGAGATACGTCAGGACGGTCGTACATGCGTCACAGTATCCCGATAAAAGTAAGCTGTGTTTTAAGATGGGCGTTCAATAAGTAATGCAAAATAGTTTTTTCTGAGGGCAGGTTAGTTTTATTCGGAATTCCAGTGCACCATATTATTCCCCACTCTTTTGGCTACAAAATCCTATTTTCCAACATAATATCAGTTCAATGAGACTGCCTTACGCCAACTTGCTGGGAGGACCATAATGCCCGCATGGTACCACTCTAGTAGGTCGACTTCTTCTTGCTGCTTCAGTTACCTCCGCATCATCCAAGTACTGCTTGCTCCAAACTGCATCCTTCATTGGGCCAAACAGATGGGACCGAGCGAGGTGGCGCAGTGGTTAGCACACTGGACTCGCATTCGGGAGGGCGACGGTTCAATCCCGTCTCCGGCCATCCTGATTTAGGTTTTCCGTGATTTCCCTAAATCGTTTCAGGCAAATGCCGGGATGGTTCCTTTGAAAGGGCACGGCCGATTTCCTTCCCAATCCTTCCCTAACCCGAGCTTGCGCTCCGTCTCTAATGACCTCGTTGTCGACGGGACGTTAAACACTAACCACCACCACCACCAAACAGATGGAAGTCGGAACTGTAGGGTGGATGAGGAAGAACAGTCCAATGAGTTTTTGCGAGCTACTCTCGGGCGCGCAGACTTGTGTTCTTTCATTGTCATGGACATGGAGAAGTTCGTTAGCATTTTTGTTGTGACGAACACATTAAAGTCGTTTCTTCAATTTCCTGAGTGTATCACAATACACTTCAGAGTTCATCGTTGCACCGTGAGGGAGGATATCAAACATAATACCCCCTTCGGAGTTCCAGAAGACCATCGTCATCACCTTACCTGCTGTGTGTGTGGCTTGGCCACCACTGGACTAAGTGGACTACGCATGGCGACGTCTTCCAGCTGCTCCTAGAAGTCGCCATCCCACGTTGAAATAACTCATGGTGAGACATGCATGGAAGACCTTGGTGATACCTTGTGGGAAGAAGGAACCAATATCCTCCATAGAATCACTGAGAGACACTTCGGTAAACAAAGAAACAATATCAAAACTGACCAGAATGTCGTTTGGACCAAGGTTTAGTTTCTTTAGCTTCTCAGTGAAATGTTATGAGTCCTTTATGTATGTGTCAGTCTTTCCCAGAGAGGCCACGTGTTTCTCCAGTTTATACATCGGTGAGCCAGGAGCGTTAACAATCGGCCTAGAAGACGCCTTGGTTAACTGATTCGTGTTCCTCGTGTTCCACTGCGTCGAATCTGCCCTTAGTTTTCGGTACGTCGTCGGATCTAATAGATCCCGGATCTTCTGCTCATAATCTTCGGTCTTCATTACGACGGTCGCATTTCCCTTGTCGGCTTTTCATCAAGAAACAAATCATTTTTCACTTATATAAGAACGTAGGCTTCCGCGGCCGGTGTCATAGTGATTAAAATTCTTCTCGGTATTATGCCGCGTCATTGCTAAAAAACTAACAACAATAATAAATTAAAACCGGCGTTTCGGCCGAATTGCAACGGCCTTCCTCAGGGCACGACTGGTTTTGCATGGGGATAGGTGTTTCTATTTATTACAGACTATCGATGTCTAACGTCACTGTTGTAAAACTTTTAAGTGGCTCTCTAATACGACTGGCTAGACGTAAGGAAAGATGGAAGGAAAGAGGCTATTCGTGGATGTCCATGCCGTCAACAATTTGTAGCTGTCCGCCAATCAGCGTTCGGCTTCTGGTCGGCAGGTTTTCCTCCTCGTGTGCGCGGAAGTGGGCTGACAGTTGCTCTACAGCTGTTTGTGCAGATACGTCCGTGTCCCGTGTAGCTTCTGCCCCGCGACCGCTCGCGGCCCGTTGGACTGGGAGTTTGTAGCCATCTTCTCTGTTGATGTTGCCAGGCTGCTTAATAATTTCGATCGCCTCCCGTATTTTGCGTTCTCGTATCCATGATTCTTTCGCCAGTACTCGGGCTTCCTGAAACCTGATAGGTTGTCCACAGTCACGGTGGTGTTCCGCTATCGCTGATTTATTATGTTGTTGTAATCGTACATAGCGTTCGTATTCTGCTACTTTTCACTTGAAAGTATCGTATGGAAGTGGATATTTGTGACTGACAGCTGCGAGCCACTGCACCAATTGCCGTCCGTCTGCATGTCTTCAAGCATTACGCTGCTGTCTTCTTCGTTGCACCCTCCCTACAGACGCCAGCGTATTCCCCGAACAATCTTGCGGAACTTACGACGCTCCAGTTGCAAGGTATATCGTTCTTTTGCAGTTATGAGGAATACACACCGTATTTACCTTGTTTGACTTGCCCAGTAGTCTTTGAGCTTCATTTTCGTTGCAAAGAACTGAAAATTTGCCATTCGCACTGTAACACCAGGTGCGTCGCGTCAAACATGCCATCTTACTGAAATCCGGAAAATCGGAAAATTTAGTTACGCGGTATTAATTTTACAAGGACGATATGCGTATGCATAGCGCATGCCCTCAGATTTTAAGGCTTCAGACGCTACTCTGAGTTTCCTAGTACATTGCATTAAATTCTAAAATGGTGACAAAGCTAATGTGTTCCATTACCTTTCTGAGATCTATTCCGCCGGCCGCGGTGGTCTAGCGGTTCTAGGCGCTCAGTCCGGAACCGCGCGACTGCTACGGTCGCAGGTTCGAATCCAGCCTCGGGTATGGATGTGTGTGCTGTCCTTAGGTTAGTTAGGTTTAAGTAGTTCTAAGTTCTAGGGGACTGATGACCACAGATGTTAAGTCCCATAGTGCTCAGAGCCATTTGAGATCTATTCCTTCACTTCTTTCATCAGACTTCACCCGTAAGTTAATGTATACTTGTATGAAATTAAAGGAATTTTTCTTCAATTGCATAGGAATGCATGGCATGGTAACTTGGTGAACTTCTTTGCTTACCTCGAAATTACTTAGGAAGAAGTTTTTAAATCCTAAGAACAAACCACTCAATTGTGATTTGTTAGTGGACGAAATATGCATAATGTCATAATTTACTTGTTCCTTTTTGTATAGTGTTATGTTACTGACTCATGGTGCATGCTGTGTCATAGGCTTGATCTCGAAATGTGCTCATATCTAGTCCCTGTTGTTCCATTGTTTCAGTTACTTTATTTGTGGATACTGGTGCATCTTCTTCTTCGTCCTGGGTAAACGAAGTACTCCTTAAGTATATCCAGAATGATATTATTTTAACATAGCGAAAGACTTCACTGATTGACATGGGCGTCCGCAGATTTTATTCTGGGGATGGGGGAAAGGAAAGCAGTAAATGAGAGGTTTAGCAGAATGACGGGAAATTACTTCAAGAAATGTATGAGAATTTTGTAATTAATAAAAACTCCTTCCTTGAGCGCAGAGATGGAGGGGAAGATAGAGGGGGCAAGTGCTTTCCCTTGCTCCCCCTTGCGGATAGCTGTGGTAACTGATGTATTTTACGAACGCCTTATGTAGTATCATGTATGACAGAAAGAGACTGTGCAGTCTGAATGTTTTGAATTATATCGTGTGTGACTCCTCCTGTCATTAAAAAACTAACTTCGTTCTCATTTAGAGGAGCTATGGGGCGTCTACAGCATATCTCTCAGTACTGATTGATAACTGACAAGTAGTTTGATGATGACAAGAAAATTATCCTTATTCAAGTAGACGTGCTTGCTGCTCTTTTCCCATCAAAGAAAAACTAGATGTTGCTAATTTTGTTGAGGGATTAATTACACTTACCAAAAGATTACCCCAAAGAATTGCGGTCTTCTTTTAAATTTTTTTTTGCAACTTTTTCATCACCTGCTCACAAATAACGTAGGAATTTACAAGATGGTGTTGATTCCCATACGTTTCACTTGTTTTAGTTAAATGTTCCCAGTTTCTTACTTATATTCTGATACTATGAGGTTCCACAGTGCTCTATTCAGGAAACAACCAGAAAATTTTGCACTCATTTTTTCTGAATATAACAAACAGTTTATGTATAATTAAAAACATTACAGTAACGACAGAAAATTACATTCCTCACTCTATCGTGAAACGCTCATTTGGCTGAGAAGGCACATTACCAGTTCTGTCATTAGCTGCATTGTGAGCTACGGTGACAATAGCGGGCTTATACACATCAAGTTACTATTAACTACACTTGATTCATAGGTAGGGACAGGAAAAAATCCTTTTATTTTATCGCCAAATTCGGTGTTATTTTGTGCTAAATTCGGTTTTATTTTATTTATTTCGTTAGTGCGTTTGCATCGAACTATCAATTCGACGTGTAATTACTTATCTATGGGGAAAAAAGTGATTAATAACATCTGCCGTCTTTCGAGCATTATTAATGCATTATGCTGTAGCACATTAATAAAGACCCGTGTTCATAGTCAAAACAAATGCACACTGCGACATTGTGTGCTGTATTAAATACACCGATCAGACTGTCCTTTGATCGTATCCTATAATTAGCCGTGATTTTATAGTACACACAGGCCGCACCCAGACAGCGATTAGTTTCAATCCGGCCCATAGAACAAAATTCCTGGTAAAAATAAAATGAATGTACTCTCAAAAACATGCGTTTTGAGGCATAAATTGTTGGCGTGGCGCGTCAGGAAAGGGGTTCCATTCATATCGGTGCGTTATACCATAAACATTAACGTCACAGACTCTCCTAGGAGCGTTGCTGTTGCGTCGTGTCGAGGTGGACCGCGAACTTAAGTTTTTGAATCAGGTCTGGGCATGACCAAATGTAAAGTGGGCTATGGCGCAGGGGTCACCAAAGGATGCCCATGCGCGTTCTAGAGCTTAGGACATTGTGTCGTGACGTTGGGTGTGTGGGAGGTTTTACGGGCCAGAATGACATACATCCTTTTTTGTGTATATAACTTGCCCCCATCTACCATATTCGGAAAATATCGTTCCGAGAAACTGCTTCATGTTAACATCCAAGAAGTAGAATGAGAATACCAATAAGGATTTTGGATACTTCCTTTAAAGGGGCCCTCAGACATTCAATAATATTGTGAAACTGTCAAAATATTGACCATCTGAGGGCACATATACCAGAAATAGTGACAGGCAATATTGATGGACCTCAAAATATTGTCAGTATTGTCGACACATACTAAACGTCTGAGGTAAAGCATTGACTGTTTGACAATATTCTCCATTTAGACGTTGAAAGAGCTTCATAAACCAGCCACATGGTGTTAGTGTGCACTGTCAATTTTTTCAATTTGCTGTTGTGTACATAAAACCCCAGATTTAGTTTTTAAGAAGTTTTTTTAACACAAAAGAATTTTAATAGGCCTATGCAATCATTGTATATACCACATTAGGATGGTTAACGGAGGATGCTCTAGGACACTGCTTATATCATTAATTTGAAAATATAGTACAAATTGTTATATTACGTAGCAGTTTGGAAAACTGCTCCCATTTCGAAAAATACGTCATATATCTGCATTGACTGGTGAGAAATCTTCGAAATGCGTATCAGTTTCACAAAATTATCACAAATAGAGAAAAAATGTTTTACATTAATTGCCTGGGAAGGTCCTTGCTAGGCAGATGTAACTGCTTCACAGATTTCCATAGAATTTTACAAATTGTGCTTCCAGATATTACAGATCTAAACTTCGAGCATTAGAATGACCGGCCTGTCGCCAGAAATCTCGAAGTTACCCCTAATCTCTTGTCGATTTGGATAGCCTCTCTCATTAATGCATTTTGCTTTTCTATTTTATCTCCTATCAACACTAATAACGTGTCGTACGGTGTAGGACTCATCGGAAAATAATTTAACAAATATTTCGGGTCCATGGTTCCGATTTCAGTCAGTAAATTAACATGTAACTAGTCGCTCCTTTTTTTTTTTTTTCAATCATTCTAGCACGCATTTCGACTTTTTCGTTGTTGTCTGTACCTTGATTACATTAGATTAGATTAGTGCTTGTTCCATATATCATGAATACGACACTTCGTAATGATGTGGAACGTGTAAGGTTAATAAAAGGTGTCTGTACAAGATACTACATGACACTTTTTTTTTTAATTTTTTTTTTTTTTTTTTGCAAGCTATAGCTAATATAATTGCAGCACACACTTCCTTTTGGGTATTCGACATCTCAGCCTTGTAAAATCACGTTTTCAACTGACGGTTTTTGTCAGTGTCATTGATAGTGTGAGGTCGCTTCAACATACTGAAGGTTTTAAAAAGTGGTATTGCCAGTGTATATGTTGTACGTGTGCTGGCCCCTTAAGATTGGAAACAGCTCTTAGCCGAAAAATGAGTGTGTATCGGCAACTGACTTTGAAAAGAGTTAATTTTAATAAGACACGTAATGAGAGCATTTGTTTGGGATATGTTTCCCATGATATAAGCAGAAAACTACCCTTCAGAGTATTATGAAGCAGATACTGATACTAAAGTAGGAATAATATAAAAAAAGATTAGAAAATGTGATGTCTGCCTATCCGTTCATTTTACGATCCTGAGCATGAAAAAGTCATTCAAGAGGTACTATATGGCAACAACTTAAATATTTGCATCTGTCTAAAAATACGTATTTGAAATTTGTGATAAAAAATTTCGACAAATCGCATTCTTTCCAATCGACCATCGAAATTCGTGGGCTTGGTCAAAGATAAGCAAGAACATAAAGATAAGCAACAATGTACAGATATATCTTCACGTTATGTTTTTTGTGGTGACTGGTGACCAAATTGCTGTGGTTTTCAAACAGAAACTAAACATACAAGAAGGAAATTTGTGTCAGCTGTATTCGTTATTGCTTATCATGGCTGGCGGTAAAAATATATCGTTACTATATCATTCCTTACCCCTTTTTCTCACAGTTAAACTGAAATGTGTGCAAGTAAATGAAATTACACAAAATATCAATATGAAGAGTAACAGAATCCTCTGTAAATTCAATGCATTATTTATCGGTTGCGGGCAGTGTCGTGTTGGGAAATTATCGATGACAGTCACACCGACAAATATCGTCAACAGTTAACACGTTCACAAATGTTGCTCATAAATTACGCGTCCACTTTCATGCGAGGCAATACTTGACCTTCCCTGGTTGTCGTTAGAATTTGTCGCATATTCGGTACATGAGCTGTAATATTTCACATATTTACTATAAATGCACTGCCGTAGATGATTTTCTTCCTCTTATTTTGTATGCCTTAGGTCCCAATTAGAAGCTATTTGACGTTTATTAAGCGCTATGAACTTGCGATGCACATATCTACATTGTCACCGCAATTATATTTATTTTGGATGTAAAATTTGTGTCATATTTTAGTATGAGAGAGACGTATAAGATTTCAGTCTTGTCTTAGTTTTTTTGACCAACTTGTTTTCACATAGATGTATAAAGTAAGTGCAACGGTTCATTGAAAACGATCTGCAGTCGTGCCACATTTGATATATGCAACCATCTAAATAACTTTTCAGCTCTCCCACATCATGTTTCAGGTGCTTTCTATTAGCAGCATATCCCACATGTTCATCTCTTATTAGTATTGTAATATCATTTTTTCTGAATCCTCACATATAAATGGAAATAATTATCTGAACTCAGTAAGGTCATTTCAACAGTTTTACTCTGGCTGCTTAAATAATGTAAATGGATAGCCATGTTTCTCATATTTACCTGTTGTTTGTTTGCTTACATGTAAATGATACGACATGTACCATTTCTTCTGTCAGCCTTTGTTTTCCAGTACTTCCACATTTTGGGGTCATGAACTTTATTTAGCTGATTCCAGAATCCCTACAGAACTCCTATTATCTCATCATAAAAAAGAATGCTCTCCCAAAGGTTTATTTCAGTTAGCTGTAGCTGATATGGTACTGACTGCAATATTCACTACTACAGATTCCAATGAATAGTGTTCTTTCACTGTTTACGTGATTTCTCTACTGTTGACAGCCATTGTATTGTTTAATATTTGTGGCAGTGGTAGAGTACATTTCACCTTAATGTTGAAGTTGCAAACATAACTAAAAGGCCCATGGTGGTGGTCCGACAGAAGAGAGATGGTGGTGGTGATGATTGGAACATTAATAAGTAGAGAGAAGGAAACTGTTGTATAATGTGGAGAGGAAAAGCAGATGGAGAGGGACCTAACAGATTAGAATGGGGATAGCCATTTCATGCTTGGAAGGAAGGTAGTTGTGAAAAAATTTGAAAGTAGAAAAATCAGTATGCATGCTGAAAGAGAAAAGCAGTGTAAAGGAGTAAATATCAGGACTGTAATCTGTACATAGAACTGATAATTTGAAAGTTAACTGGCAAAACTTTAATGAAGAGGGAAACATAAAGATGAAAAAGCAAATATCAGTTTGGGTTTGGGAGAAATGTATGAACACACAAAGTAATACTGGCTGTAGATTTAGAGAAAGCTTTTGACGGTGTTGATGGGACTCTTCGAAATTTTAAAGGTAGCCAGGATAAAATAACGGTCTCTTAAATTGACATACACCGGAAGAGCAGTTGCTGACCACATGCCCCGCCATGTCTGCATTCAGTGATGCCCATGGGCTGAGGATGACGTGGCATCCGGTTGGTACTGTTGGGCCTACATGACCTGTTCGGGTGGAGTATAGTTTTTTAGGGTAAAATAAGAGGAGTGAAAGGTTATTCACAACTTGGACAGAAATTAGACTGCAGTTCTACAGGTCAAAGGACATAAAAGGAAATCAGTAGTTGATAAGGGAGTGAGACAGGGTTGTGGCTTATCCCCAATGTTACTCAGTACGTACATAATGCAAGTGATAAAAGAAACCAAGAAGGAATTTGGAAAGGGAAATAAAGTTCAGTGAGAAGAAATAAAAATTTGGAGGTTTACAGATGACATAGCAATTCTGTCAGAGACAGCAAAGGACCTGGAAGAGTGGTGTAAAAGGATGGATAATGTTGAAAAGATGTCATAGGGTGGACATCAACAGAACTAAAACAAAGGTAATGGAATGTTGTCAGTTAGGCAATGCTAAGTGAATGTGATTAGGAAATGACACACTAAAAGTAAGAGTTGTGTTTTGCTAATTGGGCAGCAAAATAACTGCTGATGGCCAAAGCAGAGAGGATATAAAATGTAGATTGGCTGTAGCAAGAAAAGGACTACAGAAAGAGAGAAAGTGTTAGCATCAAATATAAATTTAAGTGTTAGAAAATCTTTGCTGAAGGTATTTTGGACCTTAAGCAGTTCAGACAAGAAGAAAATTGAAGCTTTTGAAGTTTGGTGCTGTAGAAGAAT